>NC_054701.1:84729514-84905816 GCF_016097555.1 Gigantopelta aegis
CTTTTTCTTTGCTTATTTTAAAGAGTGGGCTGGGTGTGTCAGCTAATATAAAAGTCAACATAAGAACAGTGACGGATACGGCGATCCCCAAACATTAAATACAATAAAATATCAGATAACCCTTCACCACTATCAGTCATTACTTCCTGGTTTGGGGTAGGACATAGCCTAGTGTTAGAGCGCTCGCCTGATGCGCGGTCCATCTTGGCACACCAGGACTAGGACTTTTTCTTTTCCTTATTTTAAGGCGGAGGAAGGGGGGGGGGGGGGGGTGGGGTGTCAACTGATATAAACAATGACCAATACGGCGACCCCAAACACTAAACACCTTCACCGCCTGTTAGTTTTTACTTCCTTCTTTTGATAGGCTGCTCTAAAATACATAAACCTCGAAATAAAGATTTGTCTCCAGTATTCCAGTATAGTGTCCTTAATATACAGTGTGTTTACAAATTATATTAAAAAACATATTAAACACCACTTACCAGAAACAAAAAACGTCAGTAAGATTAGACCAAATACATATACCTGATCTAAGTACGTGGTTGCCATTTTGTATAAGCTAACCTATTTCAGATCTACGTGTCGCACACTTGAATAACTTACTACAAAAGGCTGCACATGTGTAATTATTGCGTCTCGGGTAGACATGCGCGCAGGGCATTAATATCACAAGGGAAGGTGTTTTACTAGCATGGACGTAGTTGAGAATTAAAGTAACTTGATTCTCATACACTGGATGTTATTTCTGTCTAAACCTTGGCTACTTGCTTGAAATAATATCGTTCTAAATCTAGGCATTAGTAGCCCATAATTATAAAATTTAATATGGAGAAAGGTAAATGCTTTTGTTCCTGAACAAAAAGTACAGACATTAGGATAACCCAGTACACAGCCCTTGCTGTTTCCAGGTACACACTCCTTGCTGTTTCCAAGTACACAGTCCTTGTTGTTTCCAGGTACACAGCCCTTGCTGTTACCAAGTACACAACCCTTGCTGTTACCAAGTACACAACCTTTGCTGTTTCCAGGTACACAATCATTGCTGTTTTCAAGTACACAGCCCTTGTTGTTTCCAGGTACACAATCATTGCTGTTTTCAAGTACACAGCCCTTGTTGTTTCGAAGTACACAGTCCTTCCTGTTTCTAGGTACACAGTCCTTGCTGTTTCCATGTACACAATCATTGCTGTTTTCAAGTACCCAGCCCTTGTTGTTTCGAAGTACACAATCATTGCTGTTTTCAAGTACCCAGCCCTTGTTGTTTCCAGGTACACAATCATTGCTGTTTTCAAGTACCCAGCCCTTGCTGTTTCCAGGTACACAGTCCTTGCTGTTTTCAGGTACACGGCCCTTGCTGTTTCCAGGTACACAGTCCTTGCTGTTTCCATGTACACAATCATTGCTGTTTTCAAGTACCCAGCCCTTGCTGTTTCCAGGTACACAATCATTGCTGTTTTCAAGTACCCAGCCCTTGTTGTTTCGAAGTACACAATCATTGCTGTTTTCAAGTACCCAGCCCTTGTTGTTTCCAGGTACACAATCATTGCTGTTTTCAAGTACCAGCCCTTGTTGTTTCGAAGTACACAATCATTGCTGTTTTCAAGTACCCAGCCCTTGTTGTTTCCAGGTACACAATCATTGCTGTTTTCAAGTACCCAGCCCTTGTTGTTTCGAAGTACACAATCATTGCTGTTTCAAGTACCCAGCCCTTGCTGTTTCCAGGTACACAATCATTGCTGTTTTCAAGTACCCAGCCCTTGTTGTTTCGAAGTACACAATCATTGCTGTTTTCAAGTACCCAGCCCTTGTTGTTTCCAGGTACACAATCATTGCTGTTTTCAAGTACCCAGCCCTTGTTGTTTCGAAGTACACAATCATTGCTGTTTTCAAGTACCCAGCCCTTGTTGTTTCCAGGTACACAATCATTGCTGTTTTCAAGTACCCAGCCCTTGCTGTTTCCAGGTACACAATCATTGCTGTTTTCAAGTACCCAGCCCTTGTTGTTTCGAAGTACACAATCATTGCTGTTTTCAAGTACCCAGCCCTTGTTGTTTCCAGGTACACAATCATTGCTGTTTTCAAGTACCCAGCCCTTGCTGTTTCCAGGTACACAGTCCTTGCTGTTTTCAGGTACACAGTCCTTGCTGTTTCCATGTACACAATCATTGCTGTTTTCAAGTACCCAGCCCTTGTTGTTTCCAGGTACACAATCATTGCTGTTTTCAAGTACCCAGCCCTTGCTGTTTCCAGGTACACAATCATTGCTGTTTTCAAGTACCCAGCCCTTGCTGTTTCCAGGTACACAATCATTGCTGTTTTCAAGTACCCAGCCCTTGCTGTTTCCAGGTACACAATCATTGCTGTTTTCAAGTACCCAGCCCTTGCTGTTTCCAGGTACACAATCATTGCTGTTTTCAAGTACCCAGCCCTTGCTGTTTCCAGGTACACAGTCCTTGCTGTTTTCAGGTACACGGCCCTTGCTGTTTCCAGGTACACAGTCCTTGCTGTTTCCAGGTACACAGTCCTTGCTGTTTTCAGGTACACGGCCCTTGCTGTTTCCAGGTACACAGTCCTTGCTGTTTTCAGGTACACGGCCCTTGCTGTTTCCAGGTACACAGTCCTTGCTGTTTCCAGGTACACAATCATTGCTGTTTCCAAGTACACAGCCCTTGTTGTTTCGAAGTACACAGTCCTTCCTGTTTCTAGGTACACAGTCCTTGCTGTTTCCATGTACACAATCATTGCTGTTTTCAAGTACACAGCCCTTGTTGTTTCCAGGTACACAATCATTGCTGTTTTCAAGTACCCAGCCCTTGCTGTTTCCAGGTACACAGTCCTTGCTGTTTTCAGGTACACAGTCCTTGCTGTTTCCAAGTACACAGCCCTTGCTGTTTCCAGGTACACAGTCCTTGCTGTTTTCAGGTACACAGTCCTTGCTGTTTCCAAGTACACAGCCCTTGATGTGTCCAGGTACACATCCTTTGCTGTTTTCAGGTACACATCCCTTGCTGTTTTCAGGTACACATCCCTTGCTGTTTCCAGGTACACAGTCCTTGCTGTTTTCAGGTACACAGTCCTTGCTGTTTCCAAGTACACAGCCCTTGATGTGTCCAGGTACACATCCTTTGCTGTTTTCAGGTACACATCCCTTGCTGTTTTCAGGTACACATCCCTTGCTGTTTCCAGGTACACAGTCCTTGCTGTTTCCAGGTACACAGTCCTTGCTGTTTTCAGGTACACGGCCCTTGCTGTTTCCAGGTACACAGTCCTTGCTGTTTTCAGGTACACGGCCCTTGCTGTTTCCAGGTACACAGTCCTTGCTGTTTCCAGGTACACAATCATTGCTGTTTCCAAGTACACAGCCCTTGTTGTTTCGAAGTACACAGTCCTTCCTGTTTCTAGGTACACAGTCCTTGCTGTTTCCATGTACACAATCATTGCTGTTTTCAAGTACACAGCCCTTGTTGTTTCCAGGTACACAATCATTGCTGTTTCAAGTACCCAGCCCTTGCTGTTTCCAGGTACACAGTCCTTGCTGTTTTCAGGTACACAGTCCTTGCTGTTTCCAAGTACACAGCCCTTGCTGTTTCCAGGTACACAGTCCTTGCTGTTTTCAGGTACACAGTCCTTGCTGTTTCCAAGTACACAGCCCTTGATGTGTCCAGGTACACATCCTTTGCTGTTTTCAGGTACACATCCCTTGCTGTTTTCAGGTACACATCCCTTGCTGTTTCCAGGTACACAGTCCTTGCTGTTTTCAGGTACACAGTCCTTGCTGTTTCCAAGTACACAGCCCTTGATGTGTCCAGGTACACATCCTTTGCTGTTTTCAGGTACACATCCCTTGCTGTTTTCAGGTACACATCCCTTGCTGTTTCCAGGTACACAATCATTGCTGTTTTCAAGTACACAGCCCTTGTTGTTTCGAAGTACACAGTCCTTCCTGTTTCTAGGTACACAGTCCTTGCTGTTTCCATGTACACAATCATTGCTGTTTTCAAGTACACAATCATTGCTGTTTCCATGTACACAATCATTGCTGTTTTCAAGTACCCAGCCCTTGTTGTTTCGAAGTACACAGTCCTTCCTGTTTCTAGGTACACAGTCCTTGCTGTTTCCATGTACACAATCATTGCTGTTTTCAAGTACACAGCCCTTGTTGTTTCCAGGTACACAATCATTGCTGTTTTCAAGTACCCAGCCCTTGCTGTTTCCAGGTACACAGTCCTTGCTGTTTTCAGGTACACAGTCCTTGCTGTTTCCAAGTACACAGCCCTTGCTGTTTCCAGGTACACAGTCCTTGCTGTTTTCAGGTACACAGTCCTTGCTGTTTCCAAGTACACAGCCCTTGATGTGTCCAGGTACACATCCTTTGCTGTTTTCAGGTACACATCCCTTGCTGTTTTCAGGTACACATCCCTTGCTGTTTCCGGGTACACAGTCCTTGCTGTTTTCAAGTACACAGTCCTTGCTGTTTTCAAGTACACAGCCCTTGCTGTTTCCAAGTACACAGTCCTTCCTGTTTCTAGGTACACAGTCCTTGCTGTTTCCAGGTACACAGTCCTTGCTGTTTTCAGGTACACAGTCCTTGCTGTTTCCAAGTACACAGCCCTTGATGTGTCCAGGTACACATCCTTTGCTGTTTTCAGGTACACATCCCTTGCTGTTTTCAGGTACACATCCCTTGCTGTTTCCGGGTACACAGTCCTTGCTGTTTTCAAGTACACAGCCCTTGCTGTTTCCAGGTACACATCCCTTACTGTGTCCAGGTACACATCCCTTACTGTGTCCAGGTACACGTCCTTGTTGTTTTCAAGTACACAATCCTTGCTGTTTCTAGGTACACATTCCTTGCTGTTTCTAGGTGCACTGTCCTTGCTGTTTTCAAGTACACAGCCCTTGCTGTTTCCAGGTACACAGTCCTTGCTGTTTTCAGGTACACAGCCCTTGCTGTTTCCAGGTACACATATCTTGCTGTTTCCAGGTACACAGTCCTTGCTGTTACCAAGTACACAGTCCTTGCTGTTACCAAGTACACAGTCCTTGCTGTTTCGAGGTACACAGTCCTTGATGTTTCGAAGTACACAATCCTTACTGTTTCCAAGTACACAGCCCTTGCTGTTTCCAGGTACACACCCCTTGCTGTTTCCAGGTACACACCCCTTGCTGTTTCCAGGTACACAGCCCTTGCTGTTTTCAAGTACACAGCCCTTGCTGTTTCCAACTCTCCAAGTCTCTCTTTCGACCAAGTATCGAAATAACTATTTTGTCAGACGCCAATGTGCTCAGATATCGCTTTTTGTCTCTTGTGACCATCCATGTCACACACCTGCCATTGCCCATCAGTCTTTAGCTGTGGGCATAATTCGTGATAGCGTCAATGAATCGTAATGTGAGATGCCATCTGGACTATTTGGGACAAGTAAGAGTCATAACAAACCACTACCAAGGTCATGTAAGATTGCATTACCCCTGGTATGATTTTTAGATATTGTGTTCCTAAACCCTGTACCAGCCTATATTTCAAGCTGTTCTTCTTGGAGTAAGAAAGAGAATGAAAACTGTTTTGGAAATAACAAATAATGTTCTATTTCCGAAAACATTGGTGAAAACATATTATAAATACAACAGAAACACTCACCATGAATGAAGAATGTTGTTGGAGTTGATAATATATTTTCTCTCTTTTTTATCGTGCATACGTCTATACAAACCAACACTATAACACATTGATGTATTAATCATCGGCTATTGGAAGTTTATTTTATTTAACGACACCGCTAGTACACATTGATTTATTAATCATAGGCTATTGGATGTCAGACATTTGTTAATTTTGACATACAGTTTTAGAGAGGAAACCCCAAAATTTTTCCATTAGTAGCAAGGGATCTTCTTATACTGACCATCCAACAGACAGGATTACACATACCACGGCCTTTGATATACCAGATGTGGTGCATTGGCTGCTGGAACGAGAATGGGCCCACTGACGAGGATCGATCCCAGACCGACCGCACATCAGGGGCCATGTCCCGCCCACAACAAACGAATAAACAAATAATCAAGAAAGTATCATTTGAAATTCCATGAGCATACGACATTCTTAACTATGTTTATGTTATTTCCAAACCACTTTTCATTTTCTTTTTACATCAAGGCAACTAAAATAACTAACCCTCCCCCCCCCCCCCCCCCCCCCCCCCAGAATATATGATTAAAGGTCTACTTTGTTTGCATCATAGGTCATTGATCATTGGAAGTTGTATTTTGAAAATAAAGTATCTTTTGTTGGGCAGCAACCTTTTTGTCGTTATTTGTATCCTGTTATGGCAACTAAGTGCGCTAATTTGTTGTGATGGTGAATCATTTGCAGGCATAACCAAACCATTCTAGTGTAACAGGATGACCGGTTCTTTACCGGATAATTACTTATAATTAATAAATAAAAGACCGAACATAATTTGAAAGGTAACAAAAACGATAGATATTTATTTACAAATGACAACTAAAAAAGACATGTTATACATGATACACAAAATAGATGAATAATAAAGTTGTATTTTTATTTCACAAACATTATGTTACTCACTTAAACCGCGAACGTTCTCGGAAGTTAATCCGACTTTACTTCGAATTATTTCCAATTCAATTTCAATTCTTTAGTCACTCAGACCATATGCATGGTACATGAGGTAATATAATACTGTACCACGCTTTGGTGTCGGTCCCTTTGATTTTACCCGTGGTGTATCATAAAGCTTAGGATACTGTTTTTAACACTAAGAATGCGTCTATAAAATTATAAATGAACTCTTTCTATATCGTCTAACTTCTCAAAACAATACAATACAATCGGTAACACAAGACTATCGAATAATATCAGTTGTAAAGGTACGTTAAGTCGTCATGCTTTTCTAAATACACCATACACAGCTTTAGTATTTTGTTCTATTAACTGTTTCTTTGCTGTACAAAATCTACCATTATATGTGAGTTTAATACCGAGGTCAACAGTGTCAACGGATTCATCACACAATACAAATCTGGGTATCCTTTTACTTTTTCGTTTACAAAATATCATTATTTTACTCTTTGATGTATTTACACAAAGCTTCCATTCATTACAATACAGATTGAAAACAAGTGCTCGCTGGAGAGAATCTGCTTTTTCGGCTATAATTACAGTGTCATCAGCATAAAACAATAAAAATAATTTTGTGTACACACCCAGACTGCAGTATATTCTCCTCACATTCTTCTAAGCTACTAATATCATTTTCTGTAAAGTATTGCTCCAAATCATTGAGAAAAATAGCAAATAATATAGGCGACAAATTTTCGCTTTGGCTTACACCGATATTACACATAAAGAACTCAGATTTGTTTTCGTTAACTGATACACATGACTTTGCTGCATCATACTGACTATTCAGAGACAGGCCCCGGGACGGTCATGCTCGAAACTCTAGTGGTATATGAGCATTTAAAAATTATTCGCACTCGCACTCGCATCATACATATTGTGTATAATTCTAAAGCATTTACCACGTATGCCACTATTTAATACCTTTTCCCATAAACATTCAATTCATGCGGTGATAACATATATTATATAAGGCTACTAAGAACAAATATATTGTCTGAGGTACTATAACCTTTCCAGAATCCAGTTTGGGCTTCTGTTAATAACATTATACAATCAGTAAAAAAAGTTAGTCTTTTGTTTAAAACTGCCGTAAATAAATATTCGTTTACTATATCATCACAACCAGCAGCCTTGTTGCCTTTTAAATTACTGACACATTCTAGTATTTCATCTGGTGTGATTGAATCATCCAGTCCATACATATCACCATCAGTTTCGACATGTTGGCTTGAATCGGTTATAGTATCGTGTTTTGATTGGTTTAAAGGGGCAGTCCTGAGTTTGATGCAATTTTTAAGATGTTATCGACTAACAGACTTTTTAGCGATTGTAATCAAATATATTTTTTTGCATAAAATATTAGTGGCTGTATATTAAACGTGTTTTTGATCGTTCAAATATTTGTACTAGGTTAAATTTTATTTTATTTCCTAAAATATAGTTTTTTCGTACGTAAGACATTATTTGAAGACAAAATCCTGTTTGGGCTTCTTACAAATATTAAGACGACCAGAAACACATTGAATATAAATACACTGATATTCGAAACAAAAAAATACATGTGTATATTTAATATGTAAGTTTAATCGTAGAAATATTTTATTAGTCGGAAACATCCTACAATGTAGCAAACTCAGGAATGTACCTTTAAAATAATCAAAGAATGTGTCAACGGAAATAACATTACTAAAATCAAATGAATCATGCACGTCATCATTAAGAATCTTCCAGAACGTCTTAGGGTTATTCAAGCTAGAGTGGCTTAATGCATTTATCATATCTTGTCTATGGCTATTATAGTGTTTATAAAGAGTTTGTTTATATTGTTTGCTAGTTTCTTGTAGAATCGTTTTGTGTCATTATTCACCACATTGTAACGCTTGCGTGCAAGGTGATATTCGTTTCTTTTATGTTTACACTCCGCTCCAACCCAAGGTCTCTGTATTTACTTCTTCTACCTTCGCTTCCCTGTCTTTGTAACACAAAACGTCTGTTTCGCACTGTTCAGAAATATAGAATTAAAGGGACATTCTTAAGTTTGCTGCAATTTTAAAGATGTTATCGACTGACAGAGACTTTTTAACGATTGTAATTACATATCAAATATATTTGTCTGCATAAAATATTAGTGGATGTATATTAAACGTGTTTCTGATCCTTCTAAAGTTTGTACTAGGTTAAATTTCATTTTATTTCCTAAAATATTTTTTTTTTCATACGTACGAAATTATTTGAAGACAAAATCCAGATTGGGATTCTTACTAATATTAAGACGACCAGAAACACATTGAATATACAGACACTGATATTCTAAACAAGAAATTATATTTAATATGTAAGTTTAATCGTAGAAATATTTTATTAGTCGGAAACATCTTAAAATGCAGCAAACTCAGGAATGTCCCTTTAATACTTTCAACAATACTGTCAATACTGTGTTGGCTACAGGTTCTAGTAATTTGTATATCATCAAGTTCAGCATTTATACTGTCTAGGGTGGAATTTAGCTCAGTCGGTTGAGTGCTCGCTTGAGGTGCTTGCGTCACAGGATCGAACCACCTCGGTGGATCCATTCAGCTGATTGGGTTTTTTCTCATTCCAACCAGTGCACCACAACTGGACAAAGGCCGTGGTATGTGTTTTCCTCTCTGTGGAAAAGTGCATATAAAAAATCCCTTGCTGCATTAAAAAAAAAAATGTAGCGGTTTCCTCTGATGACTACGAGTCAGAATGACCAAATGTTTGACATCCAGTAGCCGGTGATTAATTAATTAATGTGCTCCAGTGGTGTCGTTAAACAAAACAAACGTTTTTTTATTTTTTATATTGTCTATATCCGACTAGTCAATGTTAATCACAAACTCTTTTTTAACTATGTTCTCCACTTGTTGGAATGTCGATCGGATTGCCATGTTGTATACACTTATTCGTGCGAGTATTACCACAGATATATTTGAATACAACAGCTAAATGGACATCGGAATATAAACTGTTAAAATCCTTCACCTCAAAATCGAGCAATTTCACAAAAACACGAAGTAGTTTATATCCATAATTAGTGGGTCTTCCAACATCCTGTGACATTCTTTCCAAATTTATATCTGAGCTTTTTAATAGTTCAACATCTAGCATATATTTTTGTACATACTCATCAAACTGCATAACACGCAATGTGTCTGCATCGACGTTTACGAAGTCTGGCAATATTCTAGTCCGTGCGTTAAAATCTCCACATAGTATGATTTCATCCACATCTTTTGCTTAATTGCAGAATATCTTCTTCAATAAAGTCAAACTGTTCCTTATTAGAATATCTAGTATTTTCAGGAGGAATATATACAAATGAAAGTAAAACATCACTTCCACTTCCAGTTAAATCTTTACTAACCTGGATCCATATTCCATTTTCGTAAATACATTTAACTTCAGAACATACTTAAAAACATAATCCTTGAGGGCTACTGAGATACCGCCTGAACGTATTGTTCTATGTTTAACAGTAATGTTGTATCCTGGGATACAAATCGAATCTAAGTCACCAAGCTTAGTTTCATAAAAGCCTATTATATGATAATCATTAAGAAAGTACTCAAAGTCAGGATTTATAAGTTTTGATTTAAGACCACACCCATCAAGAGAGCAAACGCTAATGTTTGATTGTTCATCTCGGTTTTGTTCTCCCTGCCGGGCCTATTTTCTAACATGCTCATATACCAGTAAGGTTTCGAGCATCCAACTTTACAAAAATACCCAATATCCACAATAGAGCGCAGAACCAAAGACTTGGAAGAACCTAAGATGAACCAAACCTTGAAAGAACCCCAAGTGTTTTGAAACACTTCTTTAAATAGAGGATATGGGTGTGCTGACCAATAGGACCCGACGGTGCCGACCGCGCAACCCCAACGTTACGCATGTCAAGAAACCGCCAACAAATTTGTAATACATTGTTGCCTGACAGAGGCTTCCCCTAAACTTTGATGTATAAATAGACATTGGTATTATTTTTAGAAATAGGTGGTGATTAATTTTAAGCTTGCCTATCACACTAGTAATCTAGTAATTAATATATTACAGCGAGGAATGTTGATGTTGGACGACTTACACATTGTCTGATAAATTATAGGTATATCTGTTGTTAGAGAAAATGGGAATGATACTGATAAAACTATAAACATCAGTTACTTTTATATGCGTGCACATTCCCATTTAAGACAGAAAGCTAGACATTGTGAACTACTTGGTCCATGTAATGTAACTTTACATGTAGATGGGGGGTTTTAATTGATGCACTTTTAAAGCTTTGCAGCTGTTTTAAACACATAACTTTCTCATTTCTTTGTCGTTGCCGCCATTCTGGTAGCCATCTTGAATTCAAACAATGATACAATTTCTGTGTATTAATATGTGAATGCGAGGACGGAATTCAGTGCACGCCAAAAGCTTGCATTTGAAATATGAATTATTGTTGGGGGCAAAATACAATGTAAAATATTGTTAATTTCCTAATCTTGGCGGTCATTTCCATGGCCGTCTTGGAACTAAATGATCATGCAATATATCAGAAACATGTTGTTATTTATGAATCCCTTGGCACAAATAACACAATCAATCAAATCAACATCTTGCCTAGTTGAAGTAAAATGCGATGAATTGCACTTTCCTTGTTCCGAGTGCCATGTTCGCGGCCATCTTGGATTTAAATGATGCCTTAATTAACTTGGGGTAGTTCATAATTAATCCCTTGATACTGTCATAGACATCAACAGTTTTGTCATAGATGATAAAATAGCCAATGTATTTCCAGTACTGCTGTGTGTTTTGGCAATCATGTGGAATATTTGAAAAATGCTCAATGGTGCCAAGATTGCATCCCTCCGGAGCCTTAATCAGCACCTTCTAAAGATGCAAAAACCGCTATGAACAATTGTGGGGATCGAATTGCAAGGTCCAGTTAAAAATAAGGATTTTGCAAACGGACAGCGTCATAGACCCCAACACAAAACGTTCGACACCATGACACCCCAATATACAATTTTAACGTCATGACACCAGTCAAAATGACAACTGCAACGGCATAGAACACACGACACTATCAAGAAAACAACTACACGTACATAAAAATAGTCAAGACATCACAAAGCACTCACTGACATTCCAGTCCAATATTTATTTACATTCTCATATACCACAGGGGTTTCAAGCATGTCCATCCCGGGCCCGTTCTCTGGATAGCCAGTGAAATGGTCCGGGACACTCACTGACAATCAAAGAAATCAACTAACAATGGATGCAATAATTTATTTCACATTGTATAAAAATGAAACGATTTATTTTACACATTAAAAAAGTAGTAGTAGTAATAGTAATAATAATAATAATAATAATAATAATAATAAGAAGAAGAAGAAGAAGAAGAAGAAGAAGAAGAAGAAGAAGAAGAAAGAAGAAGAAGAAGAAGAAAGAAGAAGAAGAAAGAAGAAATTATCATATCAGTAAAAATGTTTCTTAACAAACTACCATCAAATTTTAATGGGATAAATATTAACTAACGTAAACGGACCATAACTCATTTTTGATGTCCTTACATCAAAATAAACTAGTGCTTCACGGTTTGGTTTTTTTTTATCGGAATGCTGAACAGCTTTCAGTGTAAATTATTATACAATATCTTACATTTTCAGTGCAATCACAACATGTGATATTTTTCAGATCACATACTTTAAGAATTTAATAACTTTGCAAATTAGATGTAAATTAATCGAGGTCACGGCATTAGGTTTGTTGACATTTAAGCAAACGTACTGGGGTGACACGCCATAATTGACGTATGCATTCATAGTTATCGAATAAAAACATTTAAATTTTACACTGAAAGCTGTCCAGCGTTCAGAAAACTAAAAACGTTAAACACTAGTTTATTTTGATGTAAGAACATCCAAAATGACATCATTCGAGTTTGACGTCATTTTAATTCAAAAAGACACCGCGCCACATATTCTTATGACATTCGAATATTTAGTAATGGCAGACTGGAATTAAAGTTGCGTGTACAGTTTACAAAAATACGTTGTAGTATTAAGCTTGTAATTATATGATAAAGATATTATTACCCTCGTTTGTTTTGAAAAACACTCTGGTTATATATATATATATATATATATATATATATATAATTAATTTCATATTGGGTTCAAAAATAACTGTACACTATTTAGCACTGGAGTTTAAGTACTAGTGATGGTGGAAACTATCTGTGACGGTACATGCTCTTAATTTCTTTTCGCCTGTGGCGATATTAATTGTTTTAGAGGACCGTGTGCAGTTCCAAATGCACTTAGCCAAATGGGCAACTTGTTACGTGATACCCTTGCGCGACGGTCATCGAGCTTTTCTAATACACACCCAGAGCAGTTGCGGAGGCCATGTGGCGAGTAGTTACGTAATACCTCCGCGAGTGCGGTTTTTACAACCGTGATTTGGCGACGATCGGCGTCAGCCAGTCTGACGATCAGAGGAAATATACCGACTCTGGTCGTGGTGGAAACTCACATGATAAGATTCGGTGCCGCGATGTACCCCCAGGCGATATTCGATTTATAATAAATAGCTAGTGTTTTAGAGTTATGAGGAGAAGCATACAAAGGACGGCTCCCAGGGAACGTTAGTCCGTTTGGACTTTGGTAAATATATTATTTCTGCTCTGTTGTATAACCTTGATGTGATTGATGTGACTTTTAAATATTTTAATACTGTATTATACCAATATTCTTTAGACAGTGTCTTCGGTCATCTGACGAAGTAAATCGTAGTCTTACTGTTCTATATTTATACGAGTATTTGGTAATATAAAGCTTAGCCAGTCATCCTAGAAGACCTAGGTAAACTGTAGGTTATTGTCTTTATTGTGATAGGTACCAGTATTAATTCTGTGTTACAAGGTTACTGAATGAGTAGTAAGGGTTAATTAAAAATTAACCAGTTAGGAATAGAGCTGTAATTCCTTTATTAATCAAGTTCCCCTGGTAGCGTTTCTCAATTATCACACGTGTGGGTGTTGTGTCACGGTGAAGTGATTCGCATATTGTGTAAACTAGACACCTAGAGATTAACTAATTAAGTGATCAGTTCTGGGTTGTTATTATCGTTGTTATTAATAAACTACTGCGGCAGTACATGTGTCCGCGTAGGTTAATACAGATTCCAAAGTGTATTGTGTTTTTGTTGTGTTTTCTAGTGAACTAAACGTGCTATAATAATATATACTTTATATAAGATCGTATCTCTGATCATACCTAGACGAGCCACAGCGGGTATAACTGCCTGTTACAGAGAGATCTAATAGATATACAGTTAGGAGAGATATTTGGACAATCGTGTTTTATTCAGTTACGGGTATTATAGAATCCCCGTGACACTATCCCAATTATCATTTCATCTATGGCACTATCCAGATAACTATTTACTAGCGTAATTATATGTAGGACGTTATCAGTCTGTACATGTTGGTGATTTATGCATCTAAACTGGCATAATATGCCTTCACGCCTCGATAGACTGGTGGCGGTCATTTAGCATAGGCTGGTGGCGTTACGTTGTCATAACCTGGTGGCGGTGCGCTTGCATAGGCTGGGAACTGGGAAACTCTTTTTACGTGCCCCTATCCACAGAGGTTCAGGCACGCCCACCACGGATTTAGCCTCTGACTTCGCCAGTGACTAACTCCGGAGCAGGAGGGGGGGGGGGTAAGTTTGAGGTGGGCGGAATTTGGAATAAAGCCATTTAGTAAGGTCGGCGCGAGCGCGGACCAAATAGCAGACACTTCGTAAACTTGAAGTACACCGAGTGGGAGCCGTGCTCTGATTGGCTGAATTTCGATTCCTCGGTGAAGCCTGTATTTTACCTAAGTCTACAAAGAGTAACTGCATCCAAAACATGTCCGGACTCTAAAATTTAACCAAAAATAGTTAAGACTGCTCAGCCAAAAAGGTTTTTAAGGTGATTTTGAGCAATTGAACGGGCGCCAAAATAAAATGCGTTAGACTACTTATAAAAAAATAAACATAAGAATTTCGAACTGCTTCCAAAACGTTTAAAGTCTAACTAGCCCAAAAAAAGAGGTTGTTACCTGTCCTAGGAAAGGTTGTTAGCGGGGATGTCGTCACGGAGAGGCGATGAATAGGGACGAGTCCAGATGGGTGAGGGCGTACCGGTTTGCGGACTTGGCGATGCTCTCGGTGATTGGACGGTAGTCATCCCCGGCAACGGTCTTGATGACGCGGTGGATGGTCGGGTTGTCCATTTCATCGAGAAGCATCCCTTGGTTGAAACGTCCCTTCCGGCGAACGGTAAGGCAGATCCCTCGCCCATCGTTTTTCGTGATCCTACGCACCGAGAACTCTCCCTCAGTTCGTGGCAGAGGTTGGTAGGACTCCGGAGTCGGTCCACAAAGGAGCTGACGGACATCCCCAATGTTGGTCTTGACCAGCCTGGAGTAGCGTGTTGGGAGCTTGCCGGCCTGCAGTGACCAAGGTTCTTCAGGGGGCTGGTCGTTCACTGGAGATGATGTTGGTGGGGGCGGTTGTATCGGCGGACTTGGCTTGGCTGTCTGGTCGCCTGGTGACACCATCGCCTTTCGTTTTCCAACGAGTACCAGTCGGGCCTGGGTCTCTACAGCGCCACTCTTCCTGGGTGGGGGTGGCATCGCTGGAATCCCGGGGTTCGAAGTAGTCGGAGTTGTTGGTGGCGACTCCATCTGGGCCTGGTTAGGGACCGTGTCCGCCACTGGCGAGTCGACGACTGTATCCTGCAAAGCTGGATCAGCTGGCCTCGCTGGTAATGACTTGGGCTTGGGGGGTTCAACGGGAAAAGTCGCCGGTAGTTGAGCTACCGGTTTTGACCTCCCCCGGTCCGCCCCTGGCGCGTCCGTATTCCTCCTCCTTCTCCTCCTAGTTGGTTTCTTAACCGGGTCGCCGTACACCAAAGTCACGGTTGCCCGTGACCCGGTGTACGCGACGCGGTACTCCAATAGCACTCCATATGTTGTTATGAGTCCCCCCAGGTGTGTGGGGGGGGGGGGGGGGGGGGTAACTCCAGAGAGCATGAACATACGTCCTGCTTCATCGTAACAAGAATTAGGAATAGGCTGGTGGCGGTACAACCCCATGAGCTGGTCGGTCCGTGGTTACAGCGACTGATGGAGGAGTCCATATCGCTGACGATGGAACGCCAGTCGTACTTATGCAGGTGTCTTGATAAAAGAGAAGTAATTACTGTGAGTTGAACACTATGAACAACAAACACTTATACCTGTATCGTAAACAATGTACAACACACCTTGTACGTCAAACTTGATCAATAGATATCAGACTGTGAACAACAAATACAAAAACCAGGGATAGATACAGATTTTGTTTTTTGGGGGGTGGGGGGGGGGGGTCTGGAGGGTGGAGAGGAATCCACCAATATAGGGCTGCAAGTACCCTAATAAAACCCCAACGTACACCGAATGTTTTATAAAATAACCCAAAAACCATTTTAAAAAACAAAATAAATAGTAATAATAATAATAATAATTCGTGGGGAAGATATGTAACAAAATATGGCTGAGAGGTTCACTTCTGGCAACTTGAACTATAAGGGGTTCCAGACCTGCTGATACCAAACAAATATATAAACAAATAGTGTGCCAAGTTAAAAAATCAATTTGGTCCTTTCTAATTTGCATAATTTCAATATGGCATAATTCCAAGATACAATGTTCAACAATATTTGTTAATATCTTCATTTCTACATAACGTATTATTGTGCTCTAAAATCCTTGTATATAGTTTTGGGTGTCATTGATCAACACACACTTATTTGACTGGTAGACAATGGGCAATGCACTTACTTGTCTGGTAGACAATGGGCAACATACACTTACTTGTCTGGTAGACAATGGGCAACATACACTTACTTGTCTGGTAGACAATGGGCAACATACACTTACTTGTCTGGTAGACAATAGGCAACATACACTTACTTGTTTGGTAGACAATGAGAAAATAACACTTATTTGACTGGTAGACAATGGGCAACATACACTTACTTGTCTGGTAGACAATGGGCAACACACACTTACTTGTCTGGTAGACAATGTACTTACTTGTCTGGTAGACAATAGGCAACATACACTTACTTTTCTGGTAGACAATGGGCAACACACACTTACTTGTCTGGTAGACAATAGGCAACATACACTTACTTGTCTGGTAGACAATGGGCAACATATACTTACTTGTCTGGTAGACAATGGGAACATATACTTACTTGTCTGGTAGACAATGGACAACACACACGTACTTGTCTAGTAGACAATGGACAACACACACTTACTTGTCTGGTAGATAATGGACAATATAAACGTACTTGTCTGGTAGATATTGGACAACACAGACTTACTTGGCTGGTAGACAAAGGGCACGCCAGCACTGGTTGCCGTCTGTATGACGGTGCCGGGTCTACCACGTCGTTTCACGTAGCAACAGACGCCGGTGATAATCAACGAAATAAGTAAGATGATTCCAATGACAAGAATAACGATCATCCATACCCTGTAACAACAAAACAACTGGTTCACACACTTTAGACGTTATGTTGGTGTCAGAATGCTATTGGAAGGAAGGAAGGAAATGTTTTATTTAACGACACACTTACGGTTATATGGCGTCGGTTAATGATCAGACAGATATTGAGAGAGGAAACCCGCTGTAGCTACTTCATGGGCTACTCTTTCCGATTAGCAGCAAGGGATCTTTTATAGACAGGATAGCACATACCACGGCCTTTGATACACCAGTCGTGGTGCACTGGCTGGAACGAGGAATATTATTGGATGTCAAACATTTGTAAATCTGACATATAGTCTTAGAGAGGAAACCCGTTATATTTTTACATTAGGGATCTTTTATATGCACCTTCCCATAGACAGGGTAGCATATACCACGGTCTTTAATATACCAGGCATGGTTCCCTGGCGGGAACGAGAAATAAATCAATGGCCATCATCGGGGTCCGATAATTTCTAGACTGATCGCGAGCGAACGTTTTACCACTTGGCTACGTTGAGTCCCGGGTGGGGTTTAAGTTTAATAAGTTAGGCTGTCAAACTCTAGCAGTAATTTAACATCGTCACAGTCTACAAAGGCAGTATACCAAGTACACTTGAGAATGTTATAGTGTACTGTGTACATCCAGCAAGGAAGGGTCAAGTGTTGGTGCCGGGTCAGAATAGACCTTTTTCACTTGGCAGCTATAGAGGGGTGTGTGGTGTGAACCTCCTAATCCCACCTTGGATCCGCCACCGCTGTATTCGCCCCTCTCAAGGAAACTCACGAGAATGTTCCCACCTCTACACCACGAAGAGAAACAGTACACGGAAGGGTATTCGCCTATGCATGTATGGTATTAATCGGTGTGTGTGTGTGGGGGGGGGGGGGGGGGGGGGGGGGGGGGGGCAGCAGTGGTAAAGTACTTGCCTGATGCGCGGTTGGTTTAGGATCGATCCCCGTTGGTGAGCCCGTTGGGCTATTTCTCGATCCAGCCAGTGCCAGTGCCACGACTGGTATATCAAATGTTGTGGTATGTGCTATCTGTGGGAATGTGCAAATAAATAATCCCTAGCTACTGGTGGAAAAATGTAGTGAGTTTCTTCTATAAGATTATGTCAGAATTACCACTTGTTTGACATCCAATAGCCGATGATTAACAAATCAGTATGCTCTAGTGGTGTCGTTAAACAAAACAAACTTTTAACTTTTAACCCCGCAATGAACTAGGGTGGTTTTTCCATTACTGGTAAATCGAAGGTCGTGGTATGCACTGTTCTGCCTATTTGACATTGCAAACCGAACTCGGCGGCGTTGTAGTTAAGCCATCGGACATAAGGCTGGTAGGTACAAGGTTCGCAGCCCTGTAGCGGCTTCAACCTATAGCGAGTTTTAAAGGGACATTCCTGAGTTTGCTTCAACTTTTAATATGTTATCGACTAACTTTTAATATGTTAACGATTGTAATATATTTTTCTGCATAAAATATTAGTGGCTGTATATTAAACGTGTTTCTGATCGTTCTAATATTTGTACTAGGTTAAATTTCATTTTATTTCCTAAATGTGTTTTTTTTTTCGTACGTACGAAATTATTTGAAGACAGAATCCAGTTTGGTCTTCTTACAAATATTAAGACGACCAGAAACACATTGAATATACAGACACTGATATTCTAAACTAGAAAATATATTTAATATGTAAGTTTAATCGTAGAAATATTGTATTACTGGGAAACGTCTTACAATACAGCAAACTCAGGAATGTCCCTTTAACGACTCACTGGGTAGGTGTAAGGCACATTCTTCTCTCTCACTAACAACTAACCCACTGTCCTGGACAGACAGCCCAGATAGCTGAGGTGTGTGCCTAGGACAGCGTGCTTGCACTTTAATGGGATATAAGCACGAAAATAATTTGACATTGCATAGCATTATGAATTGATCTCTTGCTGGGGGTTTGGTGGCAGCGTGTTTCCTCTTTGTCTCTGTAATGACCTAGTGTTATAATGACTAGGTGCAAAATATCCACAGCTTAAAATGTACCGAGGTGTCCTTAAATATATATATTTCTTTTCTTTGTTCCTTTATATTTTACCTCACTTCAGGTAACATACTGAAATACAGCTAATGTTGCCACCTCTACACTACGAAGAGAAACAGCACACGGAATGGTATTCGCAGGTATGGTATTAATCGGTGAGGGGGGGGGGGGGGGGGGGGGGGGGGGGGGGGGGGCAGCAGTGGTAAGTAATCGCCTGATACGCAGTTGGTTTAGGATCGATCCCCGTCGGTGGGCCCATTGGGCTATTTCTCTATCCAGCCAGTGCACCGCGACTGATATATCAAATGTCGTGGTATGTGTTATATGTATATGTGTATGTGTATGTGTATGTGTATATGTATATGTATTTGTATGTATTTGTATCTATGTATATGAATAAATCGTCTTAAAACAAATGTCTGGTGTTTCTCACTTAAGTGCAACTAAATAAAAAAAATTAAATAACACTTATTTGACTGGTAGACAATGGGCAGAGAGAGAGAGAGAGAGAGAGAGAGAGAGAGAGAGAGAGAGAGAGAGAGAGAGAGAGAGAGAGAGAGTGAGAGAGAGTGAGAGAGAGAGAGAGAGAGAGAGAGAGAGAGAGAGTGAGAGTGAGAGTGAGAGTGAGAGTGAGTGAGAGAGAGAGTGAGAGTGAGAGTGAGAGTGAGAGAGTGAGTGAGTGAGAGAGCGAGAGCGAGAGCGAGAGCGAGAGCGAGAGAGAGAGCGAGAGAGAGAGAGAGAGAGAAAGAGTGAGAGAGCGAGAGAGACAGACAGACAGACTGACACTCACGGCATATTACAGCAATATCGATAGTTTTCAGACCCGCAGCAGTACATAGGACAATTCATGATGCTCCCGCCATTCCAGTTGTATGTGTTTCTATAACAAACTTCCGCGTCGGCACCTACACGCATGAAGAAAAACAAATGTAAGATAGCCCAGGAATCTAAAAAACAGACACATTAAACCTGATAATTGTTTGGATAAGTTACAAGTGGTTGATTGCCTGGTCAATTGGGTGATTAACTGGTCAAATGGTTGATTGACTGGTCAATTGATCGATTGACTGGTCAAGTGGTTGATTGACTAGTCACGTGGTTGATTGACTGGTCAAGTGGTTGATTGACTGGTCACTTGATCGATTGGCTGGTCAAGTGGTTGATTGACTGGTCAAGTGGATGATTGATTGGTCAATTGGTTGATTGACTTTAATTAGTGAGAGGACCGGCCTCGGTGGCGTCGTGGCAGGCCATCGGTCTACAGGCTGGTAGGTACTGGGTTCGGATCCCAGTCGAGGCATGGGATTTTTAATCCAGATACCGACTCCAAACCCTAAGTGAGTGCTCCGCAAGGCTCAATGGGTAGGGGTAAACCACTTGCACCGACCAGAAAGAAAGAAAGAAATGTTTTATTTAACGACGCACTCAACACATTTTATTTACGGTTATATGGCGTCAGACATATGGTTAAGGACCACACAGATTTTGAGAGGAAACCCGCTGTCGCCACTACATGCGCTACTCTTCCGATTGGCAGCAAGGGATCTTTTACTTGCGCTTCCCACAGGCAGGATAACACAAACCATGGCCTTTGTTGAACCAGTTATGGATCACTGGTCGGTGCACCGGCCTCGGTGGCGTCGTGGCAGGCCATCGGTCTACAGGCTGGTAGGTACTGGGTTCGGATCCCAGTCGAGGCATGGGATTTTTAATCCAGATACCGACTCCAAACCCTGAGTGAGTGCTCCGCAAGGCTCAATGGGTAGGTATAAACCACTTGCACCGACCAGAAAGAAAGAAAGAAATGTTTTATTTAACGACGCACTCAACACATTTTATTTACGGTTATATGGCGTCAGACATATGGTTCAGGACCACACAGATTTTGAGAGGAAACCCGCTGGTGCAAGTGGTTTACACCTACCCATTGAGCCTTGCGGAGCACTCACTCAGGGTTTGGAGTCGGTATCTGGATTAAAAATCCCATGCCTCGACTGGGATCCGAACCCAGTACCTACCAGCCTGTAGACCGATGGCCTGCCACGACGCCACCGAGGCCGGTGCACCGACCAGTGATCCATAACTGGTTCAACAAAGGCCATGGTTTGTGCTATCCTGCCTGTGGGAAGCGCAAATAAAATATCCCTTGCTGCTAATCGGAAGAGTAGCGCATGTAGTGGCGACAGCGGGTTTCCTCTCAAAATCTGTGTGGTCCTTAACCATATGTCTGACGCCATATAACCGTAAATAAAATGTGTTGAGTGCGTCGTTAAATAAAACATTTCTTTCTTTCTTTAATTAGTGAGATACGGGTAGGTATAATGGTCTGTAGCTCGAGTACTCTACCGTTCGAGAGCTTCCCAGACATTTAAATAGTGACATACGGGTAGGTACAGTGGCCTGTAGCCCGAGTACTCTACCGTTCGAGAGCTTGACGGACATTTAATTAGTGAGATACGGGTAGGTACAGTGGCCTGTAGCCCGAGTACTCTACCGTTCGAGTGTTAGACGAACATTTAATTAGTCACATACAGGTAGGTACAGTGGCCTGTAGCCCGAGTACTCCACCGTTCGAGACCTTGACGGACATTTAATTAGTGAGATACAGGTAGGTACAGTGGTCTGTAGCCCGAGTACTCCACCGTTCGAGAGCTTGACGGACATTTAATTAGTGAGATACGGGTAGGTACAGTGGTCAGTAGCCCGAGTACTCTACCGTTAGAGAGCTTGACGGACATTTAATTAGTGAAATACGGGTAGGTACAGTGGTCTGTAGCTCGAGTACTCTACCGTTCGAGAGCTTGACAGACATTTAATTAGTGAGATACAGGTAGGTACAGTGGCCTGTAGCCCAAGTACTCTACCGTTCGAGAGCTTGGCGGACATTTAATTAGTGAGATGCGGGTAGATACAGTGGTCTGTAGCTCGAGTACTCTACCGTTCGAGAGAATGACAGACATTTAATTAGTGAGATACAGGTAGGTACAGTGCCTGTAGCCCAATTACTCTACCGTTCGAGAGCTTGACAGACATTTAATTAGTGAGATACGGGTAGGTACAGGGGCCTGTAGCCCAAGTACTCTACCGTTCGAGAGCTTGACAGACATTTAATTAGTGAGATACGGGTAGGTACAGTGGCCTGTAGCCCGAGTACTCTACCGTTCGAGTGTTAGACGAACATTTAATTAGTGAGATACGGGTAGGTACAGTGACCTGTAGCCCGAGTACTCTACCGTTCGAGTGTTAGACGAACATTTAATTAGTGAGATACAGGTAGGTACAGTGACCTGTAGCCCGAGTACTCTACCGTTCGAGAGTTAGACGAACATTTAATTAGTGAGATACAGGTAGGTACAGTGACCTGTAGCCCGAATACTCTACCGTTCGAGAGCTTGACGGACATTTGGACGGTTATGGTCGCTCTCTGTTGCCAGAGGTAACTATAGCGAAAACCCGGAATGGCTGTCTACCACACGGTAGCAAAGATTCCCGCTCTACAACAACAAAACACATATGTTTGACATTTATAACCGTCCACATTTCTGTATATCTCTCGAATGGCAGAGTACTTGGGCTAAGTGGGCTTAAACCGCAACACTAAGCAGGGCCGTTCCTAAACTAGCTGGGGGGGGGGGGGGCAGGGCAGTCAAATAACCACCTTACCACTAATCAGTCATTGCTTCCTTGTTACGATACAAGCCAGGAGCCAGCATTTCGAGTGGGAGGGTTCCACTAGGTATTTGCCTGGGCCTTTTGAATATGAAGTTGATTAGAAAAAAACCCCACCTTTATATGGGGTTCCCGGGGTATGCCTCCCAGGAAATTTTGAAATCTCTGAAAGCCTAAAACGCGTTTTCCTGGCATATGGAACTTAAAAATTGATATTTGAAAACAACTATTTTCGACTATTTTGTGAAAAAAAAAAAATTCTAGCAAACAACAGGAGTTAAAGGTATTGACCAGGGGTATTGACCCGAGGTATATGTTAAAAGGTACGTGTATCTCAGAACTATGATAAATTCCTTTAATTATGAACATATTTATGAAAAACGAAACGCATTACGTTCATAATAATTGCATCATTACCAATCACCGCCAACACCTGCAGCCCCTGTTAAGAGTACAGGTGTAGTCCTCAAACATTTTCAGCAAAGATTATTGCGTCCCATTTCATTTTTGTCATTGATGCATCATATCATCAAAATGACATCTACATGTTGGCCATAAAACATTTTGAAATACTTGGAAATTACATTCAAGAAAGTATGTAACACTTTTTAATTGGCCTTAATCCTATGCTCCATTGCACATGCCAGCGCGGGCGACCCCCTATGCCACCTCTAGCTAGCATATAATATCACAGTCTGTATTCCTGGTGCTAGCCAGAGTACTCTTGACTGTAAGAGAGCTAGACGAAAATACTCGGGCTATCCTGATGCATGACATTGACGATGCCGAAACACGCGTTGGTAATAATCTCTGTATAGCAAGACATAGGTCTGCTAATAGTACTTAGTGGTATAACACACGAAATTTTGTTTAATCTGTTCAACATTAGTACAACACAGCCAACTCAGAGATGCTCACTGGCCAACACCGAAAAACACAGAAGAAAAACTGTACGGAGACCAGGAATCCCTCCGTGTCACTGTGAGATTCATCCTGGCAGCAAACATCTCCCTGTGATATCGTTACAAGAAGGAACGAAAAGAAGAAGAGTTCGTAGAAAACGTAACAACAATAACAACAGCATAGTTTTGTGGAAGTTTCCATATTACATGAACATTCAGATAAAGCGATACTCACCCGAAATCAATAGAACCAGTAGGCCTAAACCAAAAATATATACTTGATTCAAATACGCGTTCGCCATCTTGTTAACCCTAACATATATCCGGGTTGGATAAACCTAAATATTTTCAATGGAGCGTGAAATACCAGCCCGTTGCGAAATACACACAAAGTGTTCGTTCCAGCTAACCGATTTAAAACTGCCTCACTCAGTGGTGTGGTGCTTTACTCGTTTAAGTTAAAGCTCTTAGGTCGTGGGTTCTCGTCCCGGTACCAGCTTACAGCGTTATAACCAAGTTTTAAAAAGTGTGTTTTGTTTAATGACACCACTAGAGCACATTGATTTAGTAACCATTTCGATCTCAGACTGGACCAAAGAGAGGATGGTCACGATCAATAGAACAAAAACCGAGGCCACATGTTTTCCCCCTCTCCCCCAAGAAAGAAAAGTTCAGCCTGCAGATTGACGACCAGGGCAATCCGCAGCATGACAACCCAACCTACCTTGGGGTAACACTGGACAGGAGGCTCACGTGATTCACAACATGAAGATAATGACTCAAGTATACACAGGATCTGTCTGACCCCACATGGAATACGCCTCCACCTCCCGGTGTACAGCAGCTAAAAGCAACACAGACCATCTGGACAAGGCGCAGAATGCCAGACTCCGAGTCATCACAGGTGGCATGAAGACCACGCCCATAGCTGCAATGCAGAAGATGGCTGCCCTACTCTCACTCCAAGAGAGAAGAGACGAGAAGCTTCTGAGACAAAGTGAGAAAATGAAGAGGCTTCCATCTCACCCACTGCAAACCAAGCTCCAGGCTCTAAATACGGGCCTGCGATAGGCTGCATAAAACTCGAAATGAAGATGTATCTCGGTATTTCAGTAGTGTCCATAATACACAATGTTTACAAATTACATTAAAACTCATATTAAACACCACTTACCAGAAATCAAAACCACCAGTAAGATTAGACCTAGCATATTACATACCCAATATACATGTAAATGCGCATATCTCATTTTGCATAATCTAACTCGTAACTAGATGCCAGGTCAGGGCCCGTGCTTATAAAACGTTTAGAGTTCAGACTCCATCTCTAATGACGTCACACGCATACAATTTGCATGCGTTGTCATGACATTAGTGTCTCAGACTCTATCAGAGTCTCGAGTCTAGACTCTAAACTTTTTATAAGCACCTGGGCCCGTGCTTATAAAACTTAAAGTCTGGACTTTAATAAAGTTCAGACTTTAACGTAATGCTATTTGAATGGCGTTGCCATGACGTTAAAGTCTGGACTTCTTTAAAGACTAGACTTTAAGGTGTATAAGCATGGGGCTAGTTCATAGGTTTTAACTTGCACATTCAGAACAAGCACACGCCTGTCATGGGCGCAGGTGTCGACCGTGGCCAGTTCCTCCATCCAGGACAGGAAAAAGGTTGGTGGGGGGGGGGGGGGGGGGTAGAGGGGGTCGCACGCACTGACATGTGCAAGAGAACACAAGCAGCCAGACCAGGGTCGGTAGCGGGCGAGGGATGGTTTTGGTTCTAATGAATTTGCGAATGTCCCGTAGGATTAAACCCAAATAGAAAATGTGCGTAATTTCTTGAAGGTAATTTTGACGCATAATTTAGAATGGTTCATCAAAATTGAAAAATGGAGCCAATTGGTTTATTTGACTTAGTTGATCGAAAGGTAGCTCTTTGCTGAAACCTTTTGGGATTGGGTAGAGTGAACTGGTATTCTTTTAACTATAGTCCGTCCCATCCTCCTACAAAAATGATTTTTGTAAATAATTTCAGTTTAGTATCACGTTAGAAGAAAAGTAAAAGTCTACAAACCAGTAACACATCTGGATAAAGTTACAACTCAGTGAAACATGAGTCTGTGACTTTGAAACTGTTACTTCTCAGACGCACGTGCGTTTTTAAAAATATGAGCAATGCATTTTGTGATATTAAAAACACTTCGAATGTACGGAAATGGAAAATAAATTCTAAATAATGTCCGATTTCATTTACCAAAAACGGCTCTAATAGTAAAAAATATGCCTTAGTGTTTAAAAACTAGGGTATGTCCCTTTAAAATGTGGTGAGGTGCAGTTAAAAACATTCCTTTCATTTCCTCTCGAGCAAAAACAAGTTTGTTTTGTTTAACGACACCAGAAGAAGTTTGTTTTGTTTAACGACACCACGAGAACACATTGATGTACTGATCATCGGCTATTGGATGTCAAATTAACTGAAGCACATTGATTAATTAATCATCGGTTATTGAATGACAAACATTTGGTAATTCTGACTCGTAGTCATCAGAGGAAACCTACAACATTTTTCCTAATGCAGCAAGGGATCTTTTATATACACTTTCCCACAGACAGGAAAACACATACTACGGCCTTTGACCAGTTGTGGTGCACTGGTTGAAACGAGAAAAAGCGCCATCAGTTGAATGGATCCACTGAGGTGGTTCGATCCTGCAATGCAAGCACCTCAAATCAGGCGAGCACTCAACCGATTCCTCTCGACCAAATGTAAAAATGTCAGTCACCAAATAGCTGTTTCTTTTCGTTTGTTTTCATTAACCAGACCTATATCCGCAAGCCTGTCTGATAAAAACGAGTGAAAAACAAAACATATATCCGATGAATGAAATCCGGATTTAAGATATCACCAGCAATGTTTAAATACGGTTTATTTGTCATGCAGAAATCCTAATCCACTGTATACAAGTAGCTCGTTTCAACTTTCAACCTCGACCCCGACAGACCCTGACCTCGACCCTGACCACTACACCCATCCTAATTCATCTACACTAGCTCTAGATGCATAAAATATCATCTATTCAGTGAAATATTTAGTAATATAACAAAATGTAAAAGCATTTACTGATTTATTTTAAAAAATAAAGCAAACAGTTTTATTTAAACATGTACATTTGATACTAATAAAAATAAGTAACAATCATGTATGTAAATTATATGTATGTGTGTTTTGTGCATGCATGTGAATGTACATGTCTGTGTGTACAATCGACGTCCCAAACTGCGTTTGGCTAATGACTAATACACAAATAGGATACATACGAAAGAATATTCTATAGTTTTCAGTTCTCGGTGATCTGGCACGTGTGAGGTCGTGTGACACGCACCGAATATTCAATAATCTTCGTCCATTTAAAGTCAATTTCTACGAATCAACTGAACGTGATATTGGTAATTTTAAGGAATGAACGAAAACGACTTGGTAAAATTAATGGTTTTAGGGGTTTGTAATGTTTTGTATTTAGATATTTACTTGTCTGAATTTTATTATCTATGAAAATATTCCCGAACTGTGAAAAAAACCACCCCTCCCAAATAAATGACATGTAGACGACAAATTGGATGTTGATTGTGCAAACTCTGCAATAGAAAACAAACCGAACGGCGTTTGAAGCATAACGCAATTAAGGACGTTGACACACGCACGCACACGCACACAGAGACAGAGACATATATACTTGTGTCATTATTACAAACTACTGTTCATCAAATACAATGATAAAGCAACTACTACTGATATAGTGTACTATCCACTGTATACATAATGAAAAATATCAAACAACTTAAAGATTTCATAAATCGTTAAAAATTACTTACGTATAACAAGAAAATCAGTAAGACATTAACGAAATCCCCCCGTGAATCACATACACGAAATCCCCCCGTGAATCAAATACACTAGTTGAACTAGATGAACTAAGGTAGCTTGACTAGAATAACTATTCTTATACATCTCATATTTCATGTACCGTAATATAGATCTTTTTGTACTTTTTGGGCGGCCACGCTGCCCTCAGCGACCACCCCAACCCCTTCCCCTAGGCACGATCCAAGAAATTAATGTCATGTTACTTTAAAAATGTTTGTATAAAACAATGCTGTAAATATGTTTCGTTTTAAACTGATATGTCAAACTAAATGAACCGGAAGTCAACATAATATACAAATCATTGTAAGAAAAAGTGCACAGAGGGTGAAAAATACACGAAACATTTTCACAAAACAAAATCCGGTTTTAAAGCTTGTGACAAATTACTAGTAATGAAACGGGGATCATCAGCACCAACTGTTTATTTTTTCGGAAATTTCTTTAACCATTTGCTACCATATAACAATGGAACATTTGTATTTCATTTTTCATTCAGTATTTAACTAAAGATCCAATTTTTAAATATATGTTTACAAATCACCAATACACAATCATAACTAAATAGTTCATATATGAACTATCAGCAAACTTATTAATAACATAGTGATTGTTTGAATTCCCGACATAATAATAAACTAACTGTAACAGCCATAAATGCTGTCATTTGTGTCAAAATATTTACTGTTTACATTTACCATAGTTTAACACCCAAGTGCATTTTTTCATGCTGGGGTGTCGTTAAACATTCATTCATCGTGTCAAAATATCACTAGCGAAATACCTTGTGGTATAAATGGACACATATTGGATTGCATATATCATTGGACAACCTACCACACGTATAAAGTAATTTGTCATACTGACAGTGAAAGGGATGGAGACCTGTCGACGGGTTAGAAGGGTGGTCTTAGGTTACAAAACTTTAAAAGGACTGCCCTCAGTTTATTGCTACGGCAGCCTGTTTCCGACAAATAAGAGTGTTTTCAGCCACTAAAAGTACATACAAAATACAATTTACATCAACGTCTGCATATCGTATATGTTTCTGGCCATCTTAATATTTGTAGCAAACCAAAAAAACAAAACAAATAATAATTATTTTATTTTATTTTACAGCTCACTTTTATATATATATATATATATATATATATATATATATATATATATATATTTCTTTCTCCCATCCCAAGCCATGCGTATTCCATGACGTCAGCCCATGCGGAATAAATCGGTCATGCACCACATGACTTCTAAAAATAAAAAATGTAGGTTCATCTACTGGATGGGAGAAAAATAATCCTCCATTATGTATCCATGTGGGACAGGGCTATTCCATCTTCCTATATATTAGGAAGTAAATAAAATCTGAACTACTACAAATATAAGACTGACCAAAAGAGCATTGGTCATTTAAACAAGAAAACGTAAGCTATATGTATGTATGTATGTAATTTAAATCATTCCAAGCAATCTCAGTATACTGCTAAAGCAATGCATGTACCCTACCGGGTCCAATAAATTTTCGTATCTCCCATGTGTAAAAGGGAATTTAACTGTTCAAGGGCGATAACTACATGACAAATAGGTAGATCGTCATGAAAGTTAAACTTGATTGGTAAGAGTATTTCATAAAGATAAACACAAAATTTCAGCTCAATATTTTGAGGCATTGGGAGAAAAAAAAATCTGGAAAACAAATTTTTGTATCTCCTAAGTTCAAGGGCTATAACTGTGAAAAATCAATAAATCGCCAAGAAAGTGAAACTTGAGATGTAACAGTACATGATAAAGTTATATACAAAATTTCAATTTAACATTTTGAGGCATTGTGAAAAATTCCAGAAAACTACATATGAAACAGACGGATGGACAGGCCTATGGTCCCCTCCGTTTGGACCGGTAGGGGACTAAAAATGGAACTATCTGTCGGAAATATCTTACAATGGCATCAAACTCAGGACAATCCCTTTAAAGCATGGTAATTAATAACCATGGTAATTAACGTGTAATGTAAAAGATTACATACCTTGAATTACATGGTTATAAACAATCACAAGCAATCAATTTTAGTGACGGCTATTTGTAAATTTGTATTATTAAAAATGTTAATAAAGGTGACCAATAGGTTAACATTTGGTGTCATAGTTTCCAGCTGAACCACTTCTTCACCTATAAAAATAGTTAGTTATAGTACGGCCCATCATTCTATTAAAATGTGTTTTTTTTTGTAAATAATTTCAGTTTGGTTTGATGTAAAAAGAAAAAGTGTTTTGGAAACAAACAAAAAATACTATTTGTGTGTGCAAGTTACAAAACAGTCGGCTCAGAAATAAATCAATTTTAGTAAATTCAATGGTATGAAAAAAGGCGTTCTCCATGGGACAGGCTATAGTTAGTTTTTGTTTAACGACACCACTAGAGCACAATGATTTTCACCTATAAAAATTACTGGTTGCTAATTTCGGTGAATATGCAGACGAGGACTTTGTCTATACATTACATTTTAATTCAAGGGTTCTTGGGAATCAGAATCAGAATCAGAAACAGTTTATTCGCCAAAGCCAGCATGGCCATATGCACAAAAACGGATAAGAATCGAACAGTTGTTTAGAGAGTTACAATATTCAAGGGTCGACAATTATGTAAAATCAGATCGATAAACACTTGTGCAATAAACACAAAATATAATACAAAATATAAATGCAGATATACCAATATTAACAGTTACAAATATTTAGATTTTGGTTTAGGATAAACATTATACACTATTAAGAAAAACGGCAATTCTCAAAATTGCTTTACATAAATATTTACCAAGGTTCCTTAAACCAGATGGTCTGGTTTAGAAATATTTGATTAAGTATGCAATCCTAATATGAAAAAAAACCCACACACATTTTAGTACAAAATGGAAGTTATCTTCGATATCTTCGTCTTGAGAAATGCTAAAAAGTATTTATCCTTAGCACATTACGATGCTTCCCCAGCAATAAGCAACAATGATCAGATAGGCATATTTTTGGTGATTAATTTGCTATAGGAAACCTCTAGTTGTTTCCGCAGATAAAATTTAACATTATGTGTAATTTAATTGTAGATATAAAAATCCTTTAGACGATGAATAAATTATGTGATTACATTTATTGAATAAACTGATTACTAAGCCTTTGTTTTACTGTGCATAATTCAAGGATCAGACTGTCAACTGTCACGACGATGTTGGCCAATTCAACAGGTGTGTTGTGATTTCCTCAACTCATGACTGGTATGCTCTGGTTAACAACTAATCGGTCATAGAAGTTGTATGCAATGAAAATCAAACTAGCAACGGAACAGTCATAGAAGTCATGAGAGCAGTAAGGTGGCCAACTCTATTGTGGCCGTTGGCAGTCTGAGTCTAGCACAATAAAGATGCTTTATTCTAAACAGTTTGACTGTCCCAGGGGGGAAAGCACTAATTACACCCAAGCCATAACACATTTTAATTTTGTTTTTAATATATGAAGAGTTTAGGCGTAAAACGCAATACATGTATATCCATTCTTTTCATTTTCAGTAAAAGTGATTTTTTTTTAATTGACGTATGTCGCGTTTTGATAAAAAACAGGATTTACCCAATACAATTTCATAAGGATCAATCCCGTTTTGTGGCAAATCAGCGGGCCTACGATTAACCCTTACTGACATACAATAATGGCTTTAACTAAAAACAAGAAAGAAAATGGTTTATATCGCATTTTGCGCCTGAACTCTTCATATATTCTCGAGTTAATAATGCAAATATTATAAATGCTATCAAATAATTTGTAGCCATCTATCACAAATAACAAGCAGTGAAATATGGCACTTGCAAATTTAAAGGTACATGATATGCTTATTTTGTAATGTCTTTATGCATATATATATTATGCTCTTTTGGACATCTTTAATCTATGAAATTCAGAGGAAATCTTAACACCCTTGTATATCATTTACAATTAGTTGTTACAGATGTACATGGTTGGCATTTGACAGCGTAAGTCTGTTCCTACATCAGTTTATGTGTAGCCATGATTTTCATAAGCAGGTGCCGACGCCTTAACTCCTATGACGTCATTGTATGCTGGTGGCGGCTGTGCGTAAGCTTGTGGCGGCATCATTTCCTGTCCTGGCGGGTACATAGGTGCCATGTAATTGGAGGACATTCCTGTAATAATAACAACATTATAATAATAATAAAATGATGGTGGTGGAGGTGGCGGTGGTTATCATTATGATCACGATTATGATGAAGAAAATGATGATAACAATACAACAGTAGTAGTAGTAGTAGTAGTAGTAGTAGTAGTAGTAGTAGTAGTAGTAGTAGTATATAGTAGTAGTAGTAGTAGTATATAGTAGTAGTAGTAGTATATAGTAGTAGTATATAGTAGTAGTAGTAGTAGTATATAGTAGTAGTATATAGTAGTAGTATATAGTAGTAGTAGTAGTATATAGTAGTAGTAGTAGTATATAGTAGTAGTATGTAGTAATATATAGTAGTAGTAGTAGTAGTAATAGTTATAGTGGTAGTAGTAGTAGTAGTATATAGTAGTAGTAGTATATAGTAGTAGTAGTAATAGTAGTAGTAGTAGTAGTAATAGTAGTAATAGTAGTAGTAGTAGTATATAGTAGTAGTAGTAGTAGTAGTAGTATATAGTAGTAGTAGTAGTAGTATATAGTAGTAGTATGTAGTAATATATAATAGTAGTAGTAATAGTAGTAGTAGTATATAGTAGTATGTAGTAGTATATAGTAGTATAGTATAGTAGTAGTAGTATATGATAGTAGTAGTTACAGTAGTAGTAGAGTATAGTAGTAGTATATAATAGTAGTAGTACCATATATAGTAATAGTTACTAGTAGTATATAGTAGTAGTAGTAGTGTTAGTGTTAGTAGCAGTAGTAATAGTAGTAGTAGTATATAGTAGTGGTAGTAGTAGTTATAGTAGTAGTAGTAGTAGTAGTGTATAGTAGTGGTAGTAGTAGTTATAGTAGTAGTAGTAGTGTATAGTAGTAGTTATGGTATTATTAGTATATAGAGGATATTTCATGTGATATGACTGCAAACTTCATGAGATGAGATATAAATAATATTTGACAAAAAACATGAAATTTTCTATTTATTATATAACTTTTGGCAATTTACCTTTATTTTCAAAATGCCAGCAGCAAAATAGTTCTGGCTTTCTTACAGTGAAGATAACACTTTCTACAGTGATGATAACACATTTTAGAGTGACATTTTCACTCTAAAATGTGTTATCGTCACTGAGTGACAGATAACGCTTTTATTTCACTGATATTTTAAGATATTTCACTAAATGTTATATAATAAATTGTAGTATAGTAGTAGTAGTATATAGATGTAGTAAATAGTAGTAGTATATAATAGTAGTAGTAGTGTATATAGTAATAGCTATTAGTAGTATATAGTAGTAGTAGTATATAGTAGTAGTATATAGTAGTAGTAGTGTTAGTGTTAGTAGTAGTAGTATAATGACCACAAGTCTAGATAACTCACCTTTTTGAATGACCACAGGTCTGGATAACTCACCTGTCTGCATGAACACAGGTCTGGATAACTCACCTGTCTGAATGACCACAGGTCTGGATAACTCACCTGTCTGAATGACCACAGGTCTGGATAACTTGCCTGTCTGAATGACAACTAATCTGGATAGCTCACCTGTCTGAATGACCACTAATTTGGATATCTCACCTGACTGAATGACCACAGGGTTGAATGACTCACCTGTCTGAATGACCACAGGTCTGGATAACTCACCTGTCTGAATGACCTTAGGTCTGGATAACTCACCTGTCTGAATGACCTTAGGTCTGGATAACTCACCTGTCTGAATGACCACAGGTCTGGATAACTCACCTGCCTGAATGACCACAGGTCTGGATAACTCACCTGTCTGAATGACCACAAGGATGGATAACTCACCTGTCTGAATGACCACAAGGATGGATAACTCACCTGTCTGAATGACCACAAGGATGGATAACTCACCTGTCTGAATGACCACAGGGTTGGGCGTGGTCTGGATGACCTGGCCAGTAGTTCTTTGACCCTTCTGACAGCAGCAGCAGCAGCAGCATATGGTGATCAGTATGACAAGCAAGGCAATCCCACCAGCCACAGACCCGATCACCATAGCAAGCCTGAAAATAAAATATATCATAGTACGGGAGCATTCATTGTTATAAAAAAAAGTATTCATGAACATACAAACTGCACAGTGGTGGGGGTAGGGGTGGGGCAGTAACATGAACAAATTAAATTTAGAAGAAACAACTTTATTAAAATATGTTCACGGTTAACAAAATGTTCAAAACCTTATGTATGGTGTGTTTGTGTGTGAGCGGGATGGGGTTAACACCAGTGATTTCATTTAAAAGAAATCGAAATGTTAATAAAATATGTTGACGGTTATCAAAATATTCAAAAAACTTACACTGTACGTTGGGGGTGGTGGTGGGGTTAGGGGTGGGGGTGGGGTGGGTGGGTGATGGGACGGTAATGCCAGGGATTTCATTTAGAAGAAATCAAAATGTTAATGAAATATTCCTTACAGAATCAATATTTTTTAACGGGTTTTTAGGTGGTCTCAGATGACCAAACAGCATAACCTATATCTAGATATATATATATAGATATATAATATATTTGTATTAGTATTAGTATTAGTATTAGTATTAGAACTAGGTGTTTCTGTTTGGGGGTACCTGTGACCTGTAGTGTAAACTTGGGCCACAGTAAGATTTATCCGGCTTTCCATCGTCACCCGCTTCTGCATAAGTTGTCTACATATCAACATCAATAAGGGGAGGGCTGGAGGTGACTCGAGCTAGCGGCTCTGGTGGGAAACAAACAATGTACCTACAAGCCATGAGTCTGATGGCTTAAACACTCCACCACCGATTCCGGGTTTTATATCTTTATTATATTATATATATTATATATCTTTATTTTTATATCTTTATATTTATTTTACTTACGGAAACCGACAGCAAACTTGTTGGTCAAATGAACCACAGCATCCATATGGGCAGTTTGTATACGTGTAGCTAAAATTAAACAAGGTTCCCCGTCGACAATATTTGGCTTCTAGCTCTGAAATATAAAACACATACATTTATGAATGTATAAATGTATGAATGTATATAGGGTTTGAAATTTGACTGAGATTCCTGCCGGATATTTTGTTCAGCAAGCCATAAATTCTACCGCCCAAATCAAAACCTATACCGGCCCAAACCTGACTGACTCAAACTAATTAGTGAAGGAAGGAAATGGTTTATTTAACGACTCACTGAACACATTTTATTTACGGTTATATGGCATCGGAGATATGATTAAGGACCACACATATATTGAGAGAGTAAACCCGCTGTCGCCTACTCTTTTTGATTAACAGCAAGGGATCTTTTATATGCACCATCCCACAGACAGGTTAGTATATACCACGGCCTTTGTTACACCAGTTGTGGAGCACTGGCTGGAATGAGAAATAGCCCAATGGGTCCACCGACGGGGATCGATCCTAGACCAACCATGCACCAAGCGAACACTTTACCACTGGGCTATGTCCCACCCCTAATTTGTGAATATAAATGTAAAATAATTGAACGTAAAATGAAGAATGTTAATATAGCCGCCTATGGTTAAGGAGCCGTTCAAATATTACGTAATGCAAGACACCCTCAGATGAATGTTATAAACTGAACGTAAAATGAAGAATGTTAATATAGCCGCCTCTGGTTAAGGAGCCTTTCAAATATTACGTAATTCAAGACACCCTCACATGAATGTTATAAATTGAACGTAAAATGAAGAATGTTAATATAGCCGCCTCTGGTTAAGGAGCCGTTCAAATATTACGTAATGCAAGACACCCTCACATGAATGTTATAAATTGAACGTAAAATGAAGAATGTTAATATAGCCGCCTCTGGTTAAGCAGCCGTTCAAATATTACGTAATGCAAGACACCCTCACATGAATGTTATAAATTGTATATGTATATATATAATATTCCTGCTATGCTGTTGTTCAACAGCCCAAGTGTAAATAGATTATTGTCTTATCTTCTCTTTTTATGTCTCCCTCCCACTGTAATGCTCCGTAACACTAGACCCAACATATTACGTAATGTTTGGAGACACACACACAGTGTTCGAAATAATCATTTGTCAAGCAAAATGTGCCTCAGTGGTTGTTCAGTGAACAAATAAAAATGTTCAGTGCAGTTTCATTTTGAGCAATCAAAAACATCATCCTGGTACTTCAGGGCATAAAATTTGGCACGGACGATTTTGTCGTTTGTCTGTTGGTTATGCAAAACCAATGTCAACATAAATGACCAATTGTTTGTGCAAAAGCTGTAATCGTTCGTCGGAAAATTTAAAAAGACGTGTTGGCTAAAAAAAATCACTGTTTTTGGAAAAAATAATAAGATAACGGGCCTACATTGCCGACTGCTGGTTATTTTGGCCAATGTAGGATTCGCATAATTTTGGTACTTTCCGTTCAGATCCAGAAGCATTAGACTCAATGCTTCCGGGAAATCCCTGTCTATTATCATTTCATTCAGATTATTGTTTGGCACCAATAAGTACTCCCCTGTAAAAGAATCGATGGGGTTGTGTGTTGTAATGTAAACGGGCAGCTTTCAAGTTGGTCCTAGCATACATTTAAAAAAAAAAAAAAAGGTATTTATGATAGAACATTTGATGGAGAAAAGTTAATTTAATTAACGTGATCCATTAAAATTTGCATTTGTATCTGAACTACTGAAGAAAATCGTTTGTGTAAACACTAAAACCACACGAATGACATATCGGTTGTCTCAAAAATTCAAATTGTATGCCCTGTACTTGAATAAAACAAACCATTTATTTGGACTAGTGAAAATATTGGCAGACAAGTAGATTTTTAAATGTATATGTTCGGTGGACTAGTAAAACATTCTGCTTATTTTTATCTCTCACACACACACACAGCATTTGGCCTGGTATGCATCTTCAACGATATATAACGCACATTATTGTTTAATATCAACAGGTATAATCGTATAGTTAATTAATAAAACGCTTAAATGTGACGGCTATTATATAAACCGGGCGCAGCCATTTTGTACCATCCCAGTGAATATGCCCTCTGGTGAGCTGGTGGTTACGTAATACCTAACCTGTCATGTCAGGAATTAGTCTTCGAACTGAAGAAACAAAACATATCCGATTTTTTGCAGATGCATCGCAATGTTCTGTAATAATATCCATCCCAGTAAGCCGGCAACATAATATAGTTATTTCAACACTTTGACAATGGTGGCTTATTTTGTATTGAAAAATAATATATACTTGTTTTGTACATAAATTAACCCACGTACTGAAATAATAATCAGTGTGTTCTTGGTTAATTTGTCTTTTCTTTCCGTGGCATGTACCTGTGGTTCCTGATTGGCAGGTGTATATTTAGACGGTCCCCAGACACTGTGTCTAGACACACTAAAAAGACGTGCCTCTTTTATTAAGATCACAAGGTATTGTCTGTTAGCCACGCGGACACCCCTCAAATCGTAATGGACATTATCACTTTATTACTGTAAGTAATTCTGTAAAACCCTTGATTAAGTAGACTTTCCCATCTAAAATCACAAAATTGACCAATTACGTAGTTCCAAAGAAAAGAAAATTATCACTTGGGTATCATGAGAGGTCGTTTTTGCTCGAACGTACCCTACCAATAGGCCTAATAATAAGCATTTTTCTTTGGATTTTTTTAAAGAGAAAAATACTATAACTCCATTTCATTCTATTGATGCAAATTAAAATATATTTAGTTAAATAGTTTATTATACTATCAAGTCATTTATGTTGTTTTACAAGTCAGGTTGATGAAAGCGAAGCGCCTTGTCATAAATTAAGAGCGTTTGTTTACACTGTGCTTAAGAGGGATTGGACGGAGCTGACGTCACTTCGCCCCAAGCTATACCACCGGACTTCACAAAAACAAAACAAAATGGCTGACCCCAGTTAGAAGGAATGATCATGTTTTTTTATTAATTCTAAAATTACGCATTTTTCATTTGTTAAAGTGTCAGTATGTGTTGGTGGTTCGAGTATGCATGTTTCCAACACATAAGGCTCTTGTTGGAGTTTACCCTCCCTTTAAAGTGTCAGTATGTGTTGGTGGTTCGAGTATGCATGTTTCCAACACATAAGGCTCTTGTTGGAGTTTACCCTCCCTTTAAAGTGTCAGTATGTGTTGGTGGTTCGAGTATGCATGTTTCCAACACATAAGGCTCTTGTTGGAGTTTACCCTCCCTTTAAAGTGTCAGTATGTGTTGGTGGTTCGAGTATGCATGTTTCCAACACATAAGGCTCTTGTTGGAGTTTACCCTCCCTTTAACTTTAAACAAATTGGCCCTATTCCTTTCCTTTTTTAGTTAATAGATAAAATGACGACACAAGAAATTTCATTTGTAAGTAATAGCAGGCACAGTGGAAGCAAGTAGACATTGGGGGGGGGGGGGGGGGACTGAGATTAAAGACGCAAAGTAGTTTCTAGGGGTATTTTCCCCGTAAAAGTTTAATAACCAGATGTCCTGAATTGAGATTTCCTGCATTCTGCAATAAAAATTCATTTCTGCCTTAATATTTGCTACCAATAATATATTTGATTTAGAATTATTGGGGAGGGGATTTAACCCTCACACACACACACACACACACCACCACCACCACCACCACCCTCTTCCCTGCCTGAATAAGTCCTGTGTGACCACTTGCTAACAGTAAAATTTATAAAACCTTAAATTGACAGAAAGCTGGAAACATAGTACACTGCTGTATTTTGTATATCCATGTAAAAATACAGAGTGATTTGTATGTTACTATGCAACCTTATATAAGTTATATAGGCTATTATAACTGTTTAGTAGTAATCATGTAATGCTAATATAAATAATGTTGTTATCCAGACTCGCACATTTTCATTTAATTTGGGCAAAAATTAATCTCCACCCCACCCCACCCCCACCCACTACAAAAATGGGAGCCCGTACGCCTAAGGGTTGAAACTGTAATGATAATGACAAATATACCTGTACCACAGGTAGGCCAATAGTACTAGTATATACTTGACAATGTTTTTGTGAATACAGTGGCAACCAGGAAGCTAAAAGGTGAACAGAACGAGACACTCTGAAATATTAAAAAGTCACTAAAAATCTGTTACTAACACTGATAACCTTCCTGTTAATACGAGTTATATTACGCATTTACCTGTAATCAAGGTGAAGACGACAAACAGCACACCGAGACAGGTACCCATTAACGTAGTGGACGCCATTTTGAATGTCTACTTTCTGTTTGCACAAACGATATCGCCTAAATTAACCTACATTCCGGATGAGTGAATCTCGGTATACGTCATAGAACGTCGTGACTGTGTCATCTAAAAATAAATTGTTAATAGCGGTAGTAAATCATAGCTTGGATGACCAGGGGCGTAGGCTTGGGGTGGGGGTCGGGATGGGGGTTTTCGTGGCTGAAACACTTATTTACAGTGAAATATTAGGCTATTCAATAGTTGTCCAGGGACAATGCAGACAAAAGGGTCCGCTAGGCTCATAATTGATCTCCCCCCCCCCCCCCCCCCAATGTTAAAGGGATGATTAGGCTAGTGGACTGGTATGCATGTTCAGTAATATTTAATGCACATTATTCCTTAATATCAACAAACTGTATACTGGCATATTTAATTAATAAAACGCTAAAAAAAAAAATGGTATGGATATTGTATGTAAAACATCTGTAATATTTATAATGATCATTATGAATCATCCATTGGCATATTCAGTATCGTATTTATACACAAGACAGAGTCTAAAAGTAGTCGTGAGGGTATGCAGTCATGGATCATTTCCAGGTGTTTTGTTAGCCCGAGTACTCTGACTGTAAGAGAGCTAGACGGACATTTGGACATAAACACGCTCTCATTACAGTCAGAGACCAACCTATGTCTTTTTTTTTGGCAATTCCTGACTACCAAACGGTAGGCAACGAGTCCCGCTCTAATACCACAACAATCCTATGTTTGACGTCAAATACCTTTACATCAATCATTTTCGAGTTAAGTGATACAAAAAAATCCACATATTAATCACTAATACACATACTACAGAAAGAAACCCGACAGCACATGGGCGGATCCAGGAAATATTTTTAGGGGGGGGGGACCAAAAAAGAAGGGCACATTGACTCGTCAAAAGGGCACCTTACTACAAGTTTTGATATTTACAATTAATATGAATTCCTACAGTTCTACGTCATAATATACTAGCAATAATGAAGTAAATTGGCGTCACTCGCGTTAGAACCTCAATGGGGCCCCATTGAGACTCAATAACACAGACACATATCTGCAAGCTTGCGCATGTACACGAAAATCTTGATTTCATTTATCTACAATATAATTATTGTTTACTTAAAAAAAAAAAAATTCTACAAACAAAAAGGGCACTTGGACATTTTGAGGGCACTTGAACAATTTTTGGGGGGGACGTGTCCCCCTGGTCCCCCCCCTTGGATCCGCCCATGCATTTATAAGACCAATCTTAGAATATGGTAATATAATTTGGGATAATTGTACAGCTGAAGAAGTCAGTGAAAATTGAAGCTGCCCGTATCATTACAGGACTTAGGAAAAGAACATCTCCAGACAAACTATATTATGAACTTGGTTGGGAACCTTTACATAAACGTCGCAAAAATAGTAAATTAATTATAATGCATAAAATACTTAAAGGCGAAACACCTCAATATCTACTGGATGAAATCTTGCCATATGTTAATCAGTGGCGTAGCCGGGGAGGGGGGGGGGGGGCAGGGGGTCATGCCCCTCCCAATCCCGGGAATTTGTTTACCTTTTCGCTTATTAATAACATTAAAAAGGTTCCTGTGTCATATCCCACTACACAGGTGCCCCCCCCCCCCAATACAAAATCCTGCCTACGCTACTGATGTTAATCCCACTAATCGTCTTACACTCAGAAATCAACGTCCATTCACTCCACCAACATGCCATACTAATTCATATAAAAACGGCTTTATAGCATACCCTTTAAATGTACTAGAGATACAACTTTGCGGTGGTTTCAGTACAGAATATTGCATCGAATACTCGCAACTAACCATTTTTGATATACTATTCACCAATAAATGTACTTTCTGTAATCTGCTGCCAGAGACAATGGAACACTTATTCTATGATTGTCATTTTGTTAAAAAAAACTATGGATATCTATTGCAAATTGGATGACAAATACTATGGGTGAACATATTACTTTTGATAAACATATAGTTATCTTAGGTTTGCCTAATGAACAAAACAGCAGTGTAGTAAATTGGATGATTATTAATATAAAATATTATATTTATTCTATAAAAATGCAAAAACAAAAATTGAACTTACGACCATTACAACGGACAATTAAAAACAAATTAAAAATTCAAAGGTGTATTCTGCTTAAAAACTGTGAATACGAATATTTTGAAACATATTGGAAGAAATGGTATAATTTATTTATTTATAATTTTACATGAACTTTTTCAACTGTTGTTTAACATACTGGCTTAGAGACAAACATTAAAAGATAAAATTTGCAACCCGTTATTCTTTTCTTTCACTTCTTATATTTTGTTTTTCCCCTTTCTTCTTTCTCTTCTTTCTTGCTCCCAGAAATAATTAGAACTAATTACCGACATGTATGAAAACTGATGTACATAGATATTTGTGTGTGTGTGTGTGTGTGGGGGGGGGGGGGTAGGTGAGTGGATGAGAGAGTTTTTTGAATGCAGTATATGTTTTAAACATGAACATTGTGTACATGTAAATAGTCTGTATATACAGTGTATAAATATATATATAATATACATGTGTATATATATATATATATATATATATATATATATATATATATATATATATATATATATAAAATATAATTAAAATATGTGTACGTCAGGGCACCTCAACCCTGACACTGCCAAATATTTCTGGGAACAATAAAACATTTTTTTAAAATAATAAAATAAATATATATATATATATATATATATATATATATATATATATATATATATAGCAAGAGATATTTTATATGCACTTTCCCACAAACAGGAAAGCACATACCACGGCCTTTGTCTAATTGTGGTGCACTGGTTGGAACGAGAAAAAAAACCCATCAGCTGAATGGATCCACTGAGGTGGTTCGATCCTGCGATGTAAGCACCTCGAGCAAGCACTCAACCGACTGATGCTCAGAAGAGAGACCCTAGCAATTATAAACATAAAATGAGGTTTACATGACTTGAACCAAGTCTGTTGTGGCAAGTAAATTTACCATCAGGATCCCTGCTTTTCTTCCATTTAAAATTCTGATTTGGGTTGCTATGCACATGTCAGGGGCGTAGTGTGAGCTGGACCTTGGGTGGGTGAGAGGGGGTTCGAATATGAACCAAGTGGACCGTTTCTATTTTGTTTTTGCACCACCAGAAACTCCACATGTATAAACCTGTATGTTTTAGTTCTGAAAGCGGACCATTTGCTTCAGCGGGGGGAGGGGGGGGGGGGGTTGTTGTTGTTTCGTCCAAACCCCCAAACCCCCCCCCCTCCCCAGCCTACGCCCAGCATGTCTATTAATTTTTGTCGATTGTTATTCTTCTTTCTATCAGATGACAGTCGGTTTTTAATTCGGGAAATGATAGGCTATATTTTGTGTTAGACATTAATACTGTCCGGTTACATTTTTATTGTTTTTGAAGAAGATGACATGCATATCGAAAGTTGATTTACAGTGTATACTATAATAATAATAATAATAATAATAATAATAATAATAATAATAATAATAATATTATTATTATTATTATTATTATTAAAAACAAATAAACAAACCGTAAGTAAAACAAATAAAATTGTTATGCATCCGAAGTATGATTCGTGATTTCTACCGAAGAGTTCCGTAATCGTCCGAGTTTCTCCGAATGCCATTTAGTACCATCTGAACTTCCGGTGAAAGTTGGCAAAACAAAAGTAGCTTTGCAAGACGATTTGACTCGTGGACCAAACAATAACAAATGTCGTTGCATAAAACGAGAAGAGAATATGGATTCTGATCGAAGAAATCAGTTGTCTCAATCAGACCTTGATAATGCAGACGATTATGAATCGACTCCGTCGATCCGTGAATCATCTCAACATACAGAGTCCTTTGGTTTGTGTTGTTTAATACTATTAAACCTTTAGGTTACACACCATCATTAATTACTCCATGCAGTTCAAACAGTTTTTATGTCAGAATGTATTCTGAGAAAAATACAACACTGTCGAGAGGGTCATGTAACTACTAATTTTAGGGTGTGGCAGGGTTCGCACGCATCCTGGAAAACCCTGGAAAGTGCATACTATTACATTTTATTTTCATCCTGGAAAGTGCTTAAAACTCCTGGAAAAATTAATTAACCCCCTGAAAAGTCCTAGAATTGTATTATTTTATATATCTTTTTTTTCATTTAATAATAATTATTTGGAAAATATATTTATAAATAATCGCATTTGACGTCTGGTTGCAAACTATATCCTTCATGCAACAGTAACCGGCCTCAGTGGCGTCGTGGCAGGCCATCGGTCTAAAGGCTGGTGGGTACTGGGTTCGGATCCCAGTCAAGGCATGGGATTATAAATCTGGATACCGACTCCAAACCCTGAGTGAGTGCTCCACAAGGCTCAATGGGTAGGTGTAAACCACTTGCACCGACCAGTGATCCATAACTGGTTCAACAAAGGCCATGGTTTGTGCTATCCTGCCTGTGGGAAGCGCAAATAAAAGATCCCTTGCTGCGTGTCGTAAAAGAGTAGCCTATGTGGCGACAGCGGGTTTCCTCTCAAAATCTGTGTGGTCCTTAACCATATGTCTGACGCCATATAACCGTAAATAAAATGTGTTGAGTGCGTCATTAAATAAAACACTTCTTTCTTTCATGTAACAGTAATTATAAGAGGTTGACTGCCATTGGTTAACTGTTAAAATATAAACACAGTAAGAAGGCCTGGACATAAATGAACACAAAAAATATGTAACTGTCAGCAGTCTTGTTTCTGACATTTGTGAGTTCGAAACTACTGTCAAAGATAAATAATTCAATAGATAGCTGTAACCAGCACCTTCCAACAAAACAAATACTCCTAAGGCTTATGTCTGCTATGCTTCTGTGCAGCGAGACTCGTGCAAAAGTTGAAAACTTGTAGTTGACACATATTCATTTGATCTCTATTGAAGTCTTGGACCACTCAGTACACAGCAAAACGGTATCCAAATGTCAAGGCATGTCAACGAAGCGACCAATTAACTAACTAAACAATCATTTCATGGGTTAGTTTGGATTGTTTGTGAAATAAATTGGTGGTAACAAAGAGTCCACTTAAAGAGATATGTTTGTGCTATTAATGAATGATGTGATTGACATTTTGTTACTCACAGAAACAGGTATAAGTCTGGTAAATTTTGAATTTGAAACACGATGTCACTAATGAGTTTAAAATAATTATTAATGAAAATAAAACATATATGATTTATGTAATTTTGTCATTAAGTACTTTTTAAAAACCACAAATAAATAATGATTTAAAGTACATGCACATCATATGTACTCTTAAAAGCACTGATCTATAAACATAATACCGTAAATGTATCCGCGCACCTTAAAAAGCAAGGTCTGGACTGACCATGCATCAACTTGTTTGTTTGTTTTGTTTAATGACACCACTAGAGCACATTAATTTATAAATCATCGGCCATTGGACGTCAAAATCGTGCATCAAGTGAGCAATTTACCACTGGGCAGGGCTAGCTCTGGGTGAGCAGAACATTTTGTCGATTTATCTATTTAAGTTAAAACATTACAGAAACTTGTTTATTTTTTAACAAAATATCAATTATTACATGAAATTTAAATAAATTGCCAAATTGAAATAAAAGTCGCTAATTGTTTTAGAAGTTCACAATTTGCGAATTTGGCGAGTGCCAGAGCTAGCCCTAACTGGGCTCTACATTTTCCCGATTACGGAAAGTAGTAGTGTATCTCGGATGCCTCTAACAACTAAGATTAATTATCTGGGCTCTACATTTTCCCGATTACGGAAAGTAGTAGTGTATCTCGGATGCCTCTAACAACTAAGATTAATTATATATGTAATGTATTTCAGTGGCAAGCTTATGCAAACACAAAATTAATTACTTATCCAGAACACAGTGGAGGTAATGGATACTTGGGCCCTTGTCTTAATTCAAATAAAATATCTTGTTGGGTTACCAGGGTATAATCTTTTATTTAAAGTGTACAAATTTTAACTTTCTACTGCAAATTATCTGTAACAAAACAACAATTGAGAACAGCTACATGTATTTGAACTGCAAAATACATTATCACCTATCATCCTTAAACAAAATTAAATCAGACTTTTGTACTGCAAAATGTGCAGCTAAAATTATTAGAACATTATTAAAATTAAAATTAAGGAATCTCCAAATATCCTAGTAGTATTAGAATTGTAAATATTTAATACATGTGATTTTCAATATCTTTTTTTCTTTTCTTATTACACTGTATGTAGATGACACCCGAGTTGGAGCTCCTGATGGGGGGAAATGGCAGACGAGAAGAAACCTGGTTGGATTCTGGTATGTTTGTGAGGACATTAAACCATTTATGAGATTGACATGCACCTGTCATTTTTTAAATATGCAAACAGGGGCCGATTATGCTTTAGGTAAGGGGAGGTTTCTAAAACAATATGTAAATGTTTATAATTTGAAATTATAAATTTTACGTGGACATCAAGTTAGATCTACATGGCAGGGTTGTTTTTTAGCTGGGGGGTGGGGGGTTCTGTACAGCTGGGAACCCCCCCCATAATCTGTCCCTGGCAAATGAAACACATGCAGACTTGTACTTAACCATCATAACCTATCCTATTCAACCCATCTGGCAATTTTCATGTGCATGTAAGCTTTAGTCATAATTTTATCTCTATACATATGTTGTAGAAACAACGTGTATGAATAAATGTTTTGTAATTTCACACGTTGAGTATTTCCTCGAAAATATTTAAAAAGTGTAATTTAAAGAAAAAATTATTAGCCAAATACTGCACTTTGTAGCCACTTTGTAAAACAAAATGGCTAATATGGCTATGGACAGTAAGCCTTGCAATTTTGTGTAAACTTTAATTGGATAAGCAGAGCTGTAGCTAGCAGGGGAGGGGGAGCAACCCCCCCCCCCCCCCAACAATAAATCCTAGCTACGGCCCTGATAAGCATGACAATAAAACAAATCTATGATTACATGTGTATTTATTACATACCCATTAAATCTTACTATATAAATACAGCCCTGAATACAAAAATAAAATACTTTTCTGTATTCAACTCAACTGCCGGAACTATGCCGTATTCAATGCTACTATTTATAGCACATGGTCACTGGGAATGCCCTTAGCAATATGTAAACAAACTTGGTGCTTGGTTTGAAGTGCCTATTAAAGCAGTTAACTGTTATGCATTTTTAAAATGCTATTTTGTGGAACAAATATTTACAATTTAATGAGCGCGCTACCAAAACTAGACGGAAACACTACTCACCAACGAGGTTTTAATCCACGAATAAGGTTGATGACAGTCAGTTTTTGGATCCTTGTTTTGGCTTCATACACAATAAATAAAACATATCCAACGGTAATTTTGTGATATGATATATTTGACAAAAGGTACTTTTTATTTCTTTCTTCTTTTAAAACTTAAAATTAATAATTTGTCCAAAATTATGAAAAATAAAAAATACCCACCTGTAAACAGCGTTGTCTGCTTGTTATAGGAATTTGACAGGGGTCAAGGTTAGTAGACTAGTCTTTATTTTAATGTGGCGAAGCATTATAATAATGTAGCTAATTTTGAATTTAAATGACGTTAGTATTCCAATGACGTCACTTTGCATCTCCTTACAATATCCATAAACTGGGTACATGACGTTTCCTTTTTAAGGAAAAATTCCAATGCAAAATTGCTATTGATTTTGTTTGTTTGAATATTTCTAATGCACCTGAATGTGTTTGAACAAAATCTTGTGATTAAAAAATTGTACCTTTTACGAAATATGGATTTCTAGTGAAATTACGGTAAGATATGCTATATTTATTGTGTACGAAGCCAAAACAAGGGTACAAAAAGTAACTGTCGTCGACTTTAGCAACAATGTCGTCGCATGCACCATCTCCTCACGTAGAAAATTTGAATGAACTGACAACCGGATTATTCAGTGGAGCGATGATTTATGGAGGCACATTTAATATAAACTTCAACTTTTCAGCAACGAGTAATTCCATGAACATCAATAAAAGAAAACACACCGATGACGACACAGACATTGACTGAACAATTCTTGACATTTTTCTTCGTTGATAAAACTGGTGCACTGAAGGTTTTGTGACATATTACGAGCAAATTAAATATTTCATTGTTCGTGAATTTTAGCTATTACATTGTCTTTAAAAGGCATTTCAGACAATATCATTAAAATTATAGGTATTTTTTCACTCATTCTTTCTTATTTCTGTTTATTGTTTAAATGAACTATATTCCTATGTGTAATAATTGGTAGTTCATCGGTCCACGTAGTAACACAGCTGACCTAGTTATGTAAATTGAGAAATCCCCATCATTAGCTAGTAGTGTTACAATTTTTTAACTATTATTTGGGAACAAAATTCCAATTTAGGGTATGTAATAAATACAAAATTACATACATATGGTTTTCTGATTTCTGTATCCCACTTGTGTATTTCCTGCCGGAAACCCCTCTGCCTGCGGCATCGGAATCTCCGGCAGGAAATACACTAGTAGAATACAGAAATCAGAAAACCACATATATGTAGTTTTGTCTATGTATGTTACATTCTTTTTCAGGATTCTAGGTCTGTGTAACAATTTTGCGTATGTGGTCATGCTGAGCGCTGCACATGACATACTGAAAGAACAACAGACGGCAGATTCTGGTCACGATTTTAATATCACCACAGTAAGTTTGGTCGGCATGGGGCAGGACGTAGCCCATCTCACCAGATGCTCTGTAGATCTCTGATCAACCACCATCAATGTGGGCCCATTTGACTATTTCTCATTCCAACCAGTGTACCATAGACAGGACAGCACATACCATGGCCACTGATATACCTGTCATGGTGCACTGGTTGGAATGAGAAATAGCCCAATGGGGATGGATCCTAGACCGACCGCGCATCAAGCGAGTGCTTTACCACTGGCCTGCGTCCCACCCCACTAAAGGAAGCATGCCAGACATTATCCACACCCACATATACATTTAACTGGTTATTTATCATTCACCTTTATGTGATGATATGTAGTATTTCAGAATAATGTTTAACATATTGATGGTTTCATATTTTTAATTCATCTATGAAAGTATAATATACATATATTTTTAATAAAATATATTTCATTTTGATATGTTTGATTTTGTTGTGCAGACTATTCTGGTATAGCTATAATGTAATTTACTTAACTTGTAATTTTTCAGACGACAGTTGCACCAAACCCTAACAAGACCCAGTTTTTGCAGTGCAATAAAATAGGAACTGGGGTAAGAGATTTGTTTGTTTAATTTTACTCATTTGTGTTATTTGTAATGTCAAATTTAAATATGTTTTAGCATTTTCAAATACTAGTAACAGAATAATGGAAATATTTGTAAGTGTAGTTGTTCAAATGTGGATTCTCATAAAAAAAAACGTCCAGTTTTAAGCCAATTTTTGTTTGCTGAGGATCCCGTTTTGGGTTTTTTTTGTTATATATCCTGGATGAAAGTTCAGGGCTACCTCTGGGTCAGCAGATATTTTATTCAAATTAACTACTAAGCTTAAAAAATTGCAGAAATCCAGATATTTTCTAACAAAATATCAATTATTTCATAAAATAATTTTGCCAAATCAAAATAAAATTTGCCAATTGTTTTTGAAATTTGCAATTGGCGAATTTGGCGAGTGCCAGAGCCAGCCTTGAAGATGTAGTTAAAAACAAGAATGCTCTTTACCATTTTAACCCACTGGTTTAACATTGGATAAATCAACCTAGTGTCTTAATGCTCTTTACCATTTTAACCCACTGGTTTAACATTGGATAAATCAACCTAGTGTCTTAATGCTCTTTACCATTTTAATCCACTGGTTTAACATTGGATAAATCAACCTAGTTTCTTAATGCTCTTTACCATTTTAACCCACTGGTTTAATATTTGGATAAATCAACCTAGTGTCTTAATGCTCTTTACCATTTTAACATACTGGTTGAACATTGGATAAATCAACCTAGTTTCTTAATGGTCTTTACCATTTTAACATACTGGTTGAACATTGGATAAATCAACCTAGTTTCTTAATGCTCTTTACCATTTTAACCCACTGGTTTAACATTGGATAAATCAACCTAGTGTCTTAATGTTCTTTACCATTTTAACCCACTGGTTTAACATTGGATAAATCAACCTAGTGTCTTAATGCTCTTTACCATTTTAACCCACTGGTTTAACATTGGATAAATCAACATAGTGTCTTAATGCTCTTTACCATTTTAATCCACTGGTTTAACATTGGATAAATCAACCTAGTTTCTTAATGCTCTTTACCATTTTAACATACTGGTTGAACATTGGATAAATCAACCTAGTTTCTTAATGCTCTTTACCATTTTAACATACTGGTTTAACATTGGATAAATCAACCTAGTGTCTTAATGCTCTTTACCATTTTAACCCACTGGTTTAACATTGGATAAATCAACCTAGTGTCTTAATGCTCTTTACCATTTTAATCCACTGGTTTAACATTGGATAAATCAACCTAGTGTCTTAATGCTCTTTACCATTTTAATCCACTGGTTTAACATTGGATAAATCAACCTAGTTTCTTAATGCTCTTTACCATTTTAACATACTGGTTGAACATTGGATAAATCAACCTAGTTTCTTAATGCTCTTTACCATTTTAACATACTGGTTGAACATTGGATAAATCAACCTAGTTTCTTAATGTTCTTTACCATTTTAACCCACTGGTTTAACATTGGATAAATCAACCTAGTGTCTTAATGCTCTTTACCATTTTAACCCACTGGTTTAACATTGGATAAATCAACCTAGTGTCTTAATGCTCTTTACCATTTTAACATACTGGTTTAATATTTGGATAAATCAACCTAGTGTCTTAATGTTCTTTACCATTTTAACCCACTGGTTTAATATTTGGATAAATCAACCTAGTGTCTTAATGCTCTTTACCATTTTAACCCACTGGTTTAACATTGGATAAATCAACCTAGTGTCTTAATGCTCTTTACCATTTTAATCCACTGGTTTAACATTGGATAAATCAACCTAGTGTCTTAATGCTCTTTACCATTTTAACATACTGGTTTAATATTTGGATAAATCAACCTAGTGTCTTAATGTTCTTTACCATTTTAACCCACTGGTTTAACATTGGATAAATCAACCTAGTGTCTTAATGCTCTTTACCATTTTAACCCACTGGTTTAACATTGGATAAATCAACCTAGTGTCTTAATGCTCTTTACCATTTTAATCCACTGGTTTAACATTGGATAAATCAACCTAGTGTCTTAATGCTCTTTACCATTTTAACCCACTGGTTTAACATTGGATAAATCAACCTAGTGTCTTAATGCTCTTTACCATTTTAACATACTGGTTTAATATTTGGATAAATCAACCTAGTTTCTTAATGGTCTTTACCATTTTAACATACTGGTTGAACATTGGATAAATCAACCTAGTTTCTTAATGGTCTTTACCATTTTAACATACTGGTTGAACATTGGATAAATCAACCTAGTTTCTTAATGGTCTTTACCATTTTAACCCACTGGTTTAACATTGGATAAATCAACCTAGTTTCTTAATGGTCTTTACCATTTTAACATACTGGTTTAATATTTGGATAAATCAACCTAGTTTCTTAATGGTCTTTACCATTTTAACATACTGGTTTAACATTGGATAAATCAACCTAGTTTCTTAATGGTCTTTACCATTTTAACATACTGGTTTAATATTTGGATAAATCAACCTAGTTTCTTAATGCTTTTGTTGCATTATTCCTAGATATCCACTAAATTGAGTAGTGAAGACCATGGACAAATCGTTTTGAAATACATGGCCATGTTTTCTTCTGTTTTAGGCTATATTGTTGGCAGACATTGTTCCTGCTCTAATCATCAAGTTATCAGCTCCACTGTTTGTTGAATATCTTAGCTACAGGTAAAACCCCCAATTCATTTGCAGTTTCATATCACCATTTAAAAGAGAGAAAAAAGAATGTAGAAATGAAGTCATTTGTGTACACTGGAGAGAGGTGTGATGTAGCTCAGTGATAAAGTGTTTGCCTGATGCACAGTAGGTATAGGATCGATCCCCATCGGTGGACCCATTCGGCTATTTCTCATTTCAACAATGGTATATCAAAGGCCATGGTATGTGTATCCAGTTTGTGGGATAGTGCATATAAAATATCTCTTGCTACTAATGGAAACATGTAGTGGGTTTCCTCTCTATGACTAAATGTAAAAATTATCATATGTTTGACATCCGATAGCCAAAGATTAATAGATATATGTGCCCTAATGATGTCATTAAACAAAATAACTTTAATTTTTATTTTGACTGGTTTTTTCCTTTTCCAAACATTGCGGGTTAAACAATATTTATTCCTAATTACCGTACTAGTATAATGCTGGTTGGGGATTGGCCAACAGGCAAAATGCCTATATCAAGGCCTCTCCAAACAATGCACCCTGTCTAGTCTATTTAGTGGCATCAGGTTCTCTCTATATCTCTCTCTCTCTCTCTCTCTCTCTCTCTCTCTCTCTCTCTCTTTCTTCCTCTCCTCCCTCTCTCTCTCTCTCTCTCTCTCTCTCTCTCTCTCTCTCTCTCTCTCTCTCTCTCTCTCTCTCTCTCTCTCCAAACTGTAAAAATAACTACATGTTAAACACCATATATCTATAGTTTAAAGTGACAGACCCTAGTGTTAGAAGATTACAGCATTTGTTTTTCATTATTAGAGCCATTTTTTAATAAAAAATTGATATTACTTACATTTTATTGATCAGATTATTAATTTTCATACATCCAAAGTATTTCCAGTCATCCTGTTGTTTCTAACACAATGAAATGCATTTTCATATTTTTAAAAATGCACATACCTCTGACATGTAATGGTTATGCAGACTAACCCTTTTTCCTCCTTTCAAAATTCAGTGTCACAGACTTTTTTTCCCACTGTATTGTAACTTTATCCTGATGTGTTCCAGCTTTGTAGATTAACCAAACTTAGTGTCCATTTTCACAGGTTGAAACTAGGGTCTGCACCTTTAAGACTGGCTGTTCTTTCATTAAACAGATTGTCCTTTCCTCTCATTATAACAGATTAACATTTTCTACTTTATTTTTATAGTGAAATTGTTACATTTCTATGTTGTGGCAGAATCAGGACTGTATTTTCACGCAGATGATTAAATGAGTTTGTAGGTGAAGTGTTTATAAATGGTTCTAGGTTTCGAATAAACAGACCTTATTTGACAGTAACAAAATATTTGACACTTCAAATGTATGGAAATGGATAATATAATCAATAAAGAAAACTAACCACAGTTATTGAACGGGAAACATGTTTTCGGAACGCTCATGCACTCCATTCGAGTGCTTTCCAATTGTATAACTTTTAATGAGTCTTTTTTAAAGACTTAACTTATAACTAATTGCTGTTATAAGAGTTTGGTATTACTATGCTTGTTGTATTTTACTGGAGTTTTATTTGTGTGGTGATTTGTTAACAGCTGCTGTTGTCAATTTGTCCTTTGTGTTGTCGAATAAATAAAATTGTTTCATAAACTAGGTTGCGCTTTTTCTTTTTTTTCAGATTTAAAATAATCCTTGTTACATTGTTCAATGCAGCCAGCTTCATTATCGTGGCCTTGAGTCATGATGTCTCGCTCAGTCTGTTTGGTAGGTCAGTTTTTTCTTTCGTTCATTCTTTTTCTTTTTATTTAAGTTATTCTCTATCTGTTTTCTTATAGTTTTATTCTCTCACCTTTATGAAGTAAAAAGATGAGATATAGCAGGCCCTAATCAAGCCAAAGAAATTAAAGTATTTTTCACCAAAAGTCTGTTCAAGTTGCTGAGTTATTAGCAGTAGTGAGAAGACGAAATCACCATAATATTTTGGACCTAATCTCCTTTTGGTGTGTTGTTATTTTAACATGATGGGGCGGGATGTAGCTCAGTGGTACAGAGCTCGCTTGATGTGCGGTCGGTCTGTGATCGATCCCCGTCGGTGGGCCCATTGGGCTATTTCTCGTTCCAGCCAGTGCACCACAACTGGTATATCAAAGGCTGTGGTATGTGTTATCCTGTCTGTGGGATGGTGCATATCAAAGATCCCTTGCTGCTAATCGAAAAGAATAGCCGATGAAGTAGCGACAGTGGGTTTCCTCTCTCAATATCTGTATGGTCCTTAACCATATGTCTGACGCCATATAACTGTAAATAAAATGTGTTGAGTGCATCGTTAAATAAAACATTTGTTTCTTTTAACATGATATATGATATTTTCAGGTGTGGTGTGTGCCAGTGTTAGTTCTGGAATGGGCGAGATTACCTTCCTTGCATACTCATCGTTTTTCCCCAGGTTTGTGGGTCTTTCTTTCTCAAACTAATTTTGAATAGATATAGTGAATGATGAAATAATAATATGTTAAAGGTCTTGTTTAATCCAAAACCAGACACTTTTTTTAAATGTGTCGTGTTCAGTTGCAATATGATAATGTCCTTTCTGAAATACGGGGTGGGATCGAGCCCCATGGTAAAGCATTAGCTTGATACGCAGTCGGTCTAGGATCAATCCTCATCAGTGGGCCCAAAGGCTGCGATATGTGATATCATGTCTATGGGATGGTGCATATAAAACATCCCTTGCTACTAATGGAAAAATGTTGTGGGTTTCCTCTCAAACAGGGTCGGGATATAGTCCAGTGTTAAAGCGCTTGTGGTCGGTATAATAGATCCCTGTCGGTGGCCCATTGGGCTATTTCTTGCTCTAGCCAGTGCACCACGACTGGTATATCAAAGGCTATGGTATGTGCTATCCTGTCTGGGATGGTGCATATAAAAAATCTCTTGCTACTAATGGAAAAATGAAGCGGGTTTCCTCTCTAAAACTATGTCAAAATAACCAAATGTTTGACATCCAGTAGCCGATGATTAAAAATCAATGTGCTCTAGTGGTGTCGTTAAACAAAACAAAGTAACTTTTTGAAATACAAATACATTGTACCATGATTCTAATTTGAAAATATCAGGTGAGTAATAAATCACTCGCCTCTTAAACTCCAGGTGAGCGATCAGCATCGCACAGTAAACATGTTGATATGAGGATGCACAGGAGTTATGGCCTTGTACATAGGAGGTAAAAACACTTGTTTGGCCCTGTAGGGGACATGTATTGCTTTAACAGTACTCTCAGAATGCTTGGGTTATAATCTACTCACTGTTATAATCTACTCAGTGCACAATAAACTTGATTTAAATTTTTTAATTTTTGAAAATTTTCAAATAAATTATTATTATTATTATGATTATTATAATAACATGAAGCATTATGGCCATTGTATATTTGATAAATATTTTATTATTATAACATGAAGCATTATGGCCATTGCGTGTATATATATTTTATAAATATTTTACAGAAATGTTGTGTCCACATGGTCTTCAGGAACCGGAGGAGCAGGGATTTTTGGCTCTCTTGTCTACGCAGGATTCACAGCGATCGGATTCAGTCCCAGAAACAGTGTCCTCGTCCAAGTGATTGTGCCGGTCATTATGTTACTATGGTAAGTTTGGTTCTCCGCCCAGCTAACTCCGTGAAATCACATCTGTCCATCTTCTGGTTGAATCAAGTTAAAAAGCTAAAGTTATATGTTAATGTTAAAGTTTGTTTAACGACACCACCAGAGCACATTGATTAATTAATCGTTGGCTGTTGGATGTCAAACATTTGGTAATTTTAACTTCAGAAAAAAACCACTTCATTTTTTTCCATTAACAGCAAGGATCTAACTTTTAAAACGTAGTTAGTATGCATTTACTAATGAAGCAATATGTTAAAGGTCCTGTCTCAAAGTTGAAACTACAATATTTTGTTATTTTCACATTTATTTGTAATAAATAACTACAAATTGATAATGTTTCCTGAATATGTTATAGCATGGTCACCATCTTTGTTTCTTTGTCAGTTGTCTGCAAATAATTATGGAAAAAGCTTAGTGTGTTGGTTTCTGTAGACCTATATATTTTATGGCTATGTATATAATAAGTATTTTTATCCCATAACTTACCCATGATATCCATGGCATAAACCCATGTGATAATTTAGTGTATTAACCAGGTTAATAATGGTATGCAAATTTGCATGGTCTCTAGGTAATGTGTTGTTGTGGATGAGCCACTTGCTTACAAGCCAACAAGACCTGTGTACCTGAGCATAACGTTTTCAAAGATTTATTCAAAATGTGTGATGTCAAATTATTCTGTGCTGATTGTGATGAAGTCATATTACTGATGGCGGTGACTTTAGGACTGATTAACTAAAAATAAAATTAAAATGTTGTTTTAGAAGTGTTATAGGATAAATAAAATTTGCTACTTGTGTTTTTTAATATGTAAAATATCAACCCCGTCCAGTTAATCGGGATTTGTTTCGGCAGAGCCTCGACAAATACCGATTAACGTAGACTCGGTTGATATTTTCCATATTAAAAAATACTCGTGATGAATCCTCTATATATGTGTTACTTGTTACAGTTTTCTGTTTATGCTGCGTAAACCTGAACCGGTGATATCTGAAGACAGTGACAGTGTTGTGCTTCTTCATGAAGATAGTAAGTAGAATATATTTAGTGGATATTTTGTCACGTATGACCTATATTTCATTGATTGATATATACAATCGTATTACACAAGTCATGCTTGTGAAACAAGTGTGATATATTTAACTGCAGACTTAACCAAATGAAATATAAACAATATTTGACCAAAATTTGTTTTAATGTTTTATTTAGTGTATAGCTTTTATTGTTTTTATTAGGTCCTCCACAAATCCAAAATATTGGGACTCGAGTACTCAAGGGTCGAACTCGACCTGGACCTGAGTATCCGACACTTACACTGGATGATAATGAGACTTGGGAATGAAGTAAAATAACATTATGCATCTTTATTCCAGCACTGAACATGGATGTCAAATCATGTCATTGTATTGCAGTCCACACATTCGACTTTTGTTACCTGCATGTCTCATAGCCCTATAATGTAATCGGCGGCAAGCATACGGCAAAATGATGTAAACATTTTTAGAATTAAATGAGAGTGCTCTTCCTTGCATGGGTACTGAAGTCCTGTGAACGGACTCTAGTCTTGCTAGACTCGGGGCCTATACCCGAGTACTTATTGAGACCCTAGTTTTTATCTTTATTATAAAAAAACCCCACTCAAATCTATTGAGCAATTAGTGTAAACTGTGTAACCAGCAGTTGATGTAATTTTGAAAAGTGATGTCACTACAGTGAAAATAGCACTTTGTACAACAACACCTTTTGGATATTATTTTCCCTATGGTACTGAGAGCCTATTATTTCACAAATATTTGATATATCACTAAAATGGGAATATATATATATATATTAATATGCAGGAAAGCTATCACTGGTGTGCCTCCATTCTTCTGACAATAGTTCAAGGAGAGTAATTTTTTATCTCCCCTTAGCATGTGAATTTTTTTTTTTTAAACTACTGTGAATGGTAACATCTTAAATGGTTCCCCAAAATATAAGTTAGGGAAGGAATTAATTTCTCTTCTCAATTTTTTTTATGGAAAGTTCTGTTAATGTATATGAAGTACTGAGGTCAGACATTAATCATAATCTTTACCAATGACAGGTGTACTTACAAACAGCTTCTTCTGATTAACGTGTTAAATTTCAGATGCTTCTCACTATATTGATTATATTATTACTAGAAATGGTCATCTCAGTTTTTGTGTTTCTTCCACAGAACAAAAGAATCATACAGAAGCAAAACTGACCGTGAGACAAAAGTTGCAGCTTGTCCTGGTTTGTATTATTCTCACGTAATGGAAGATGTTTTAAATTGTTAGGCAGAATGTTAATTACATCCAACAAAAACTGCCGAAATCAGACTTGAGATTCCTGTCAAAACATAAAAATCTGAATGGATCATAATCTTATCAATTCTAAATTCTACATTTATTTCTTTTTGTTAAAAATTATAAAATCCTTAATTAATTACCGTGGGGAGGGGGAGGGACTTTGTATTTTGACTGGCTTTCACCACATTGCATTTGGTTTAATTTTAGGCACAATTTTAATTTGTTTCAGTAAAACAAAATGCAGTAAGATAATTAAACATTAATTTTTTAATTAACTTTTTGGCAAATTTATTGTTTGTGGTATTTTCTTTATTTCTTTCAGCCGTTATTGAAGTATATTTTACCCCTGCTGACAGTGTATTTTGCAGAATACTTCATTAATCAAGGCTTGGTAAGTTAGCTTTTAATATTGTTCATTCAGAAAGATTATAAGTCTGATAATATAAATTAAGAGATCTGAAATAATTTGTAGGATTTTGGACATATTGTTAATTTGTATTCTGGTGTAAAATATAATCAGTTTGTTGTCCTCTCTGTAAAATCAGAATTTGTGATATAGATGTAGATGTTTCGTTTCTGGTAATGACATCAAGTTTTACATTTAGCTGTAGATTTTACCATTTATCTGTGTGTCTCATAAACTGAAATCTTTGGTCAGTGAAACTTGAGTGCTAGCTGCACCCATGGATGTTCATTTCAATGCATTAACAAAAATTTTAATTATAAATGATTTATTTAATTTATTTTTTTAAATTAAAAAACAATCATTGTTCATTAAAATTGGTATGCCTGAGACCATATAACCTTTCAGGACTTTTCCAAAACATTTTGATTGTTTGTTTTGATTTTAGGTTGTTGGTGGTGTTAGTTTTGAGTTGGGTTTTTTTTTTTACAAATGATAAAAGCAAATTTACATTTACCATAAATTGATTTTGTGAAATTGCACCTTTGCGACATACTATTTTCTGTTACTAAACAAACACTCTTATACGGTACCTGCTATATGTTATAATCATTAATTACATTTTATCTATTTGCACAGACCATTATTGTACAAAGTTATTGTTACTTTATTTCAGCTAGAGTTACTTTATTTCAACAATACATGGCTAACCCCAGCAGCCCAGTATAGATGGTGAGTATACAGTCGTGTATTTCTGTTGTATCTGTATGATCGTGTGCTCCAACTCATTGTGGTGCAGGGCTGGCAACATTCTCATAGCTTTCCCAGAGAGGGGCGAATACAGCACATATTCAGCATCTCTCAGAAATTTGAAACAATGTTATATAAGCATCTGTGATAGTATTTTTAAATACATGTTTTATGTTTTTCGCTTTGAGTTTATAATCCCATGCAATATTGGTTTGTTTATGACAGCTTCATACACTGTTTTCATGGTCTGACCTCCTTATACATGTACTTAAGTATTGTCTGTTATTTCTTTTACGTTCATTTTGAGACATATTTACTAATGATAACACTAAAAGTTCATATTTTATTTTGAATTATTTTTTTGGTTAAAACAGTAACGCTCAGTAAGACAAATTACCAATATAAAATGACTTCATCAGGCATGACGTTCCCTGACGACGTAATTTTTACATTCATCGAGATATGAACAAACTCCCTTTGCTACGTCTGGACCAATGGGATGTTGTAATGAATGTAATGGAAATCTAATTATTGTGTTTTAATTAACTGGATTTTATACATTGGTGTTCATCACTTCATTATTACATTTTTGCTTCAGAGGATGCCAGTAACTGGAGGGGCCAGTTATATTAATTCATCTTTTATCAATTGGATTTAAGATGAACCCAAATATTGTTTTGCAAATTTGGTGGAAAATTTTATAGCCAAATTCAAGTTCCAATTAAGTAACTGACTGTAGATCTACAAATGACATGTGATCTTCAAATTAGCTGTTTGGTGAATTAATAATGAAATATATTTGTCAAATTCAAAACTAATTCGCGTTTGGCTAGTGACAGTTAACACCTTGGGTATAATTGAAGGAAGGAAATGTTTTATTTAACAACGCACTCAACACATTTTATTTACGGTTATATGGTGTGGGATGGGTATAATTGAAACAATGTATATCACTGATATTAGTCTTGGTATTTTTATTGTTTACAGGTACCAGGTAGCTTATCAGCTTGGTGTGTTCATATCAAGGTCTTCCGTCAATTTGGTCCAGTTTAATAAACTGTGGATATTAACTGTGCTGCAGGTTTGTTCTTTTATCTTGAATTCAGAAATATTTAATTTTTAAAGAGATTGGCCAGAGTTTGCTGCCATTGTAAGTCTTTTCAACAATTAAAATTACATATTCACGGTACAGAGGGTAAAATTATTGCAGCGTTCAATTTCAAATAACCACCAAAAACACATAACCAAGGCCGGATTTAGACCTTGGGGGGCCCGGGGCACTTCAGGTTCAGGGACTCCTCAACATAGAAATTAAATTACATGACAAATAAAAAAATTAACTAATTTTATAATTATTACATTTTTTAATAAAGGAAGTCCTTAGTCTGGGGGGCACTCCCGATTCCCTCCACACTTGCCATGTTATGACGTCGCTTCCCAAAATTACGTCATTACACTTGTTATTACATGTGTGCTTTGTATGATTATTATTAACTCGGTTATGTTGAACCATATGGATAATAAAAGGTTAAAAGGTGATCCAAGTCCCAAAATGATGGTGTTAAAAACAGGGTCGAATCCTGCATCTAGAACTGAATGTCGTATCATTTTTGTTACAGGTTTTGTCCCATTTAAATATGAGGTACACTAGTTTCTGTGATAGTATAGTTGAATTATATGCCTTCATTTGCATGACTGTTTGTGGGAAATGGGCTGTGGAATAGGGGGCCCCTACACATTTTCCTGTATTCTGTATTTGAGTATTTTCAACATGCCCATAAACCACTAAGGTTTCAGGCATGTCTGTCATGGGCCAAGTCTCTGGATAGCCAGTGGCTTGGTCCAGGACAGAATACTAAAGGACAGTTTAGATTTTTAAATCAAAATTGGGACTAGGGACTTTAAGTCCAAAAATAAATAACAATATAACCCTAAATAATTGAAAAAAATTATATTTTAGATACCAGTTTTAGAGTGGGCAGTTCAAAAAGATGAAATTAATAAAGTATAAATTACAATTAAGAGAAATTTAAGCCCTGGAGGAAAGAAGGAGAGGTTGCGCCTGAGCTATACAGGTTTATTTATTGGGTAATTAAAGAAGGATAACTGCTCATATCCCGAACTTCAGTGTAACCCATCTGGGAAACCAGGAGAGGCAGGGTTGGGACCCCAGAACAGAACTAAACCAAACCTACCTCCGAAACTGCCGACGCCCTATAGCCACCCATCATCTACTGAGCTCCAACCCCCCCATCACCCAGATCCCCGGCGGATCCAACCGTCGTGCCGTCCAATTGGCTGTATTGGAGTACCTGAATTTTTTTATCTTCACGGGGAGAAGGTTTAGGCCTTTCAGACCCACAAATTTCCATTCCCAAGCCATCATACTGACAATGGGCCCCATCACTTTATTATACAATCTGCGGGTCCTGGAGAAAAGATCTCTTGTTGCTAAAGGAAAAATGTAGTGGATTTCCTCTGATAATGCTGTGTTAAAAATTAACCAAATGTCTGAGATTCAATAGCTGATAAATAAATGATTGTTCAGTGTGCTTTGATCTGGGCTAGCTCAGGCACTCGCCAATTTCGCCAAATGCGAATTTTAACAACAATTGGCGAAATTTATTTTAATTTGGCGAATAAATTTCTTGTTGTAATTGTTGTTGTTTTTTCAAAATACCTGGGTTTTTGCCATTTTTAAAGTTTAAACAGATGATTTGGCGAAAGTTTCTCATCACCCAGAGCTAGCCCTGTTTGATGGTGTTGTAAAACAAATAAATGTTTGACTTTACATGTTATCGAGTTGATTATTTAGTGCTATTCTTGTCTGCAGTTTGTCAATATGATCTTGCTGCTGGTCCAGGTGTTCTATCATTTTATTCCGAGCATGTGGATCCTCATCCCCATCATTCTGTATGAGGGCTTACTTGGAGGTGCAGCGTACGTCAACACATTCTACAAGATGTCTGTTGAGGTTTGTTCTACTTTTAAGTCTTTCTTTTAAAATCTGCAGTATTGCCGCTCCATATTAAACATCATTTACAAATACAGGCCTTCATCGATTCAGAGGGGGTGGATTGGGGATCTAAACCTCTCCTTACGCCAAACAATTTTTTATCAGTGTATTTTCTTGGGAAGCATGCTATGAGATTTTGTATATGGTTAATACACCTGTGTTTAAAGTTGCTACTTTTTAATAATTTTCAAGAAAATACTGTACATATCTGAAAAGAACAAATTTCGACTCGTTTGATTAGGTTACACAACTACAATTCAAGTAACTGAACAATTGGTTACCTAGGTAAAACACACATGAACCGATGACCTATTACCTAACATTTTGAAATATTGTTTTGTGGTATTACTTCTTTTTCTGTGAGGATTGTAATGTAGGCAATGCACTTGATTGAAATTACATACAAATTATGAAACAGTCTGGGGGAGGATTTTTACTTACATTTTTGGCTTGTAATTTGTGTAGTGATTATATGTTTATACTTTTAATTAAGGATTGTCTGTTATTTCTTTTACGTTAATCGGGGTATGGACCAAAAGAAATCATCGGCAAACTGTGTGAAGCATAAGTTTGCAGAGGATTTTTATATCCTTATATTATAATTAAATTTAAAATATACTAAATTAAATATCGAGTAATGTTAAAAGTTCTTATTTTATTTTCAGTTGTCTATAAACAATAATATTCAACAAGACAAAGTACCAGTATAAAATGACGTCATCAGATATGACATTCCCTGACAACAACATAATTTTTATGTTCATCGAGAAATGAACAATCTCCCATTGGTGCGACTGTACCAATGGGATAATGTTAAGTTGAAATGAATGTAACAGAAATTGACTTATAATGTGTTTATATTGCAGGTTCCTGCAGAGCACCTGGAGTTCAGTATGGGATGACGTTATGTTGAAATGAATGTAATAGAAATTTACTTATAATGTGTTTATATTGCAGGTTCCTGCAGAGCACCTGGAGTTCAGTATGGGAGTGGTGTCCATTTCCGACACGCTGGGAGTCTCGCTGGTTGGGCTTGTCGCCATACCCACTCACGATCATATCTGTAGTCTGAAAATCAGAATGTCAGGATAATATCGTCTTAAAATCAGAATATAAGGATCAGTCCCCTTTGGGCTATTTCTCCTTTCAGCCAGTGCGCCACAACTGGTGTAACAAAGGCCTGTCTGTTGCTAATCGGAAAGGTTAGCTCATTGCGTTGTGACAGCATGTTTCCTCTCTAATTTATGTACGCCACAATAAAACCATGTATAAAATACATGTATGTTGAGTGAGTCGTAAATAAATAATTTCTTCCTTCTTGATAATATGCAGTGGCATATCTAGCACTGAAATTGCGCCCCTGTCCAAACATCTGACACCCATCTTTAGATAACCTCTGACTTTAATAGAAACTGCTCAGTGGCACCTCTTGATACCTGCTTTACCCTAGGTATGCCATTGATAACATGGTATCATAAGTGTGTGTATTTTGTGAGAGAAGAGACAGAAATAAACAAAGATGAGAGAATGGCAGATGCAAATAGGTGACAGAGATGCAAAGAGAGAGATAGATGGAATTCACAAGAACAAACCGATTGTCAGATGTTCAAGCCTCGGAATTCAGATCATCTTGCAATGGCAATTCAGTACAACTGTTAACTAGATATTGATAAAAATGCTGTTGCAGATCAATTTTTCATTAGCTTTTTATGACGGCACTGTGGATTGTTACTGTCACAAATTTAGAGGGGTGGATGTTAGGATTTATACTTATCGGAACATTCTATAAGAAACAATCTTGCTAAAGTACGAATCAAAAACTACATATTATGTTGAACATTCTATAAGAAACGATCTTGCTAAAGTACTAATCAAAAACTACATATGTTGAACATTCTATAAGAAATCATCTTGCTAAAGTACTAATCAAAAACTACATATTATGTTGAACATTCTATAAGAAACGATCTTGCTAAAGTACTAATCAAAAACTACATATGTTGAACATTCTATAAGAAACGATCTTGCTAAAGTACTAATCAAAAACTACATATTATGTTGAACATTCTATAAGAAATCATCTTGCTAAAGTACTAATCAAAAACTACATATTATGTTGAACATTCTATAAGAAACGATCTTGCTAAAGTACTAATCAAAAACTACATATTATGTTGAACATTCTATAAGAAAGAAACTATCTTGCTAAAGTACTAATCAAAAACTACATATTATGTTGTACATTCTATAAGAAACGATCTTGCTAAAGTACTAAACAAAAACTACATATTATGTTGTACATTCTATAAGAAACGATCTTGCTAAAGTACTAATCAAAAACTACATATTATGTTGAACATTCTATAAGAAAGAAACTATCTTGCTAAAGTACTAAACAAAAACTACATATTATGTTGTACATTCTATAAGAAACGATCTTGCTAAAGTACTAATCAAAAACTACATATTATGTTGAACATTCTATAAGAAAGAAACTATCTTGCTAAAGTACTAATCAAAAACTACATATTATGTTGTACATTCTATAAGAAATGATCTTGCTAAAGTACTCATAAAAAAACTACATATTATGTTGATGTGTTCTGTAATATGAGTCTATGTGTGCATTACGCTTTACCTGACTGCCTAGAATATTTCCAAGAGAGATTAATATCATAAATCTCTATCATGAGAGATCAAGTTCTTTGAAGTAAGTCGCATACAGGTTACCACAAAATATGGACTTGGTAACCTGTAAGTTATGATATATTTCTCAAAAGATTACAGTTCCCATTATCAGTCTTCTACCAGTCTACCAGTACAATGGGAACATATTATAGGTTTTGTGTCTGTCCGTCCTTCTGTCTCGGATATAGTTTTCTGGACGATTTTTCCCAAAGCCTCAAAGATTTTGAGCTGCAATTTTGTGTATAGCTTTATCATGTAGTTATAAATAAAGTTTAACGTTCATGGGGGATTTGCCATTTGTGACAGTTATGGTCCTTGAACTTAGGATATGAAAATTGGTTGGGCCTGGTAGGGCACATGTACTGGTTTAGTCGGAGCCGGTTTAAGAATCCGCATGGCCTGTAGCACAAATAAGAGTGGGACCCCCTTCCCAGGATATATATTTTGCAACCCCCTCGGGGAGGGGGGAAAAATTACCTGGGGAAAATAAATGTACACCACAATGGGTTTCCTCTCTCAATATCTGTGTGGTTCATAAATATGTCTGATGCCATATAACCGTAAATAAAATGTGTTGAGTGCATCGTTAAATAAAATATTTTTTTCTTTAAAATGGACCATGTGCATTAAAGGTTAACTTTATAATAAAATTATTAACTAAGCTATACAGTTTGAATTTATTTTACTGTATACTTTGTATTCTCAATAGTGAGTAAAACATGTTATTCCTATTTTTGGTTTCACTTCATTGCTGCAAAGTATCTGACAAAATACCTAAAGTAAACATTTCAAACTTTATCTGAAAACAAGGACACCTTACACATGACATCATTCTACATTGTTTCAATACTGGTATGTACCCTATACAGCAGATGTGGAAATCATACAAATTATATCACTATTCTAGAGAGTTAAAACTTGGACCTTTTTCCTTTTAACCAAAAAGCAATTTTAAGGCAGGATATTCAATAATTTTTTATAAAATTTAAATAGCCTTTATTGGCAATGAATACATATGTAATATTCTCTCCTTATATTTGATTACATTTTGACAAAACATTTTTGTTGGTGGTGGTGGGGGGGTCATGTTTCGTTATAAAGTTAACCATCAATGTTCTTATTGTTGCTTTTTTTTCTTTTTTTTATATTGTTTGGATGAAATAGCAATTGTTTGTATTTTGTAAGTGAGGTGAGGTTATTAAGGCATTACTTGTGTGTGTTTTGTATTACTAAATCGTGCTGTAATGTCGAGGTTGGTTACTAGTCATTTCGTACCATCCATTTCGTATCATAGTTTATGGTCATTTCATACCATAGTGCTTTGGTCATTTCGTACCATCCATTTCGTACTATAGTCATTTCATACTCGGTATCTTATTTTTGTCATGGTATGCCACTTCTTATTTTGATTGTTGACGAATAAACGTTGCCATGTAAACATAGTCTTAGAAGATCTTGATATGTTATTCTAACATAAGGTGCTCGTTGGTAATTAATATAATGATGAACTTGAGGAGATGAAAGTAATATATCATAATTTTCTTCTTTCTTTTTTTTTTCTTTATCAAGGGGTGGGGCTTCAATATAGTTGCATTAGTCTAATGTTTATTTTTTAAACCAGTAATTCGACATTTTACTATAGATCATTCAACTAAGCTGTAGAATAAATGATTGAGGTACGAAATGACTATGGTATGAATTGACTGGTTACCTCGAGGTTAGACTGCAGCTTACAATAGGACTGGGGGAGTATTAAAAATGCAAACTTATTTGCCATTTCCTATAAAACACTCTCTTTTGGTTGTTGGGTTTTTTACCTGTTTATTACAAACTGTATCTATGCAGCACTGGGTTTAGTAATAATTACTAAATTACACAAGTTTGAATCGGTGTTTTAAAATTAATTGCAATAGTGTTCCAGATGGAACAAAAAGAAGACCTGGGGCGCGTTCCACGAAATAATCTTAGCCCTAAGATTACCTTAAGAGCATAGCTACCCTATGCACTTAAGTTGATCTTAGGACTAAGATCGCTTTGTGGAACGGGGCCCTGCAAATGAGAAAGGAAATTACATTTAAAAATTGTTTGGTAAATCTTTTAATGTTTTGTTTTTTGTTGTCGTTTTTTTTAAAATCAGGATTCAAAGTATGTATTTTTAAAAATGGAAATGAGCTTTCAGTATTTTGAAATCAGTATTTTTTGTAATTTATTGATGTGCAATAATTACAAATTATATAAAATTGCATGGCGTACTAAATTTGTGGCTGTACACCACCACCCCAAAAATATATATATTTTTTTTTTACAGCAGTATATTTTGAAATACACTTAAATGTATCATTTTGCATTTTATTGAAGGACAATATTCAGTTTTTAATCAACATTAACCAATCAAAATTTTATAGGACCATTCCAGAAATGAGTTTTTGACAGAATCTAATTATTTGCGCTTTTTTAAATCATTGAGAAATTTCTGAACAGGATAGTTTACATATGTATAGAAGTTGTATTCTCTGAATATATATCATTTATCAAAAATGCTCATACTGTAATATATAATTATTATATACATTTTGTTAAAAATATTTTCAATTAGTTTCTGATGTCATTATTCCTTTGTGAATAAAAACGTTATCGATATAGTTTTATAATTCATGTTTCACATTAACGATTGATGTTTTTGAAGTATATGTGTTCATTCACATGAAGTTCCATTTAGATTTTATAACTTTAAATAGCACATTAAATACTAGTCTGCCATAAGTTAGATAGTGTCAGGATTTGTCATCAGTGGGCCAGTAATTTGATTGCAGCTACATGTACACTTGGTGGGGGAAGAAGAGAAAGTTGCTGTCACACAGGCTGCTACTAAATAGCATGGGATCACCAGACAAGACAGTACATACCATGGCCCTTGATTTTTGCACTGGTTGCGTTACATTGAGAGATAAATATTCAAGGAACTTATTTTTTAAAATAACACTGAAGAAATGACCAAACATACAGAAACTGTATGGATAAAACTTCATCCAATTTGTAGGGAGAAGTCCATTTATACTTCGAGAGCAAGAATTTTTCAACAGGAAAACACAAAATAAGCAGAAAATACTTTTATTAAGCTAGTATTATTTTACAATTTGTACATGTTTATTTGTATGTTGAATGTACAGATTTTGTACATTATAAAAACGTCTTCAAATAACTAACAAATTAACATGGAATCCCTGCAAACTAATGCTTATGTAATAAAAAAACAAAAACAAACGTAATGCACATTATAAATGAAAATAATTAACAGTATTCTCACTGTTTATGATCAAGTAACAATAATACTTTAACATGAAGTAACAATAATACTTTAACGTGAAATAAACAATTTATGAACAAGTTTGCATTGAGCAAATTTTTTTTTTTTATATATTGTAGATCCTGAAATGAATGCAAGAGACTGATCAAAATGGGGTATGTGGCTCATCTCCATGTGCAAATTAGTACAAGTGGCCTTCCTTTGAAGGAAGGAAATGTTTTATTTAACGACGCACTCAACACATTTTATTTATGGTTATATGGCGTCTGACATGGTTAAGGACCACACATATATTGAGAGGAAACCCGCTGTTGCAATTTCATGGGCTACTCTTTTTCAATTAGCAGCAAGGGATCTTTTATATGCACCATCCCACAGACAGGATAGTGCATACCATGGCCTTTGTTACACCAGTTGTGGAGCACTGGCTGGAACAAGAAAGGCCTCCCTTTGAAGTCTTACTTTTCACCCAAAACACATTTGTGTACCTTGCAGTTACATCTCCGGTACCAACCAGTACAGGCATCTTTGATGCAAAAAAATTAGTTTTGTTTAACTACACCACTAGAGCACATTGATTAATTAATCATCGGCTATTGGATGTCAAACATTTGTTAATTCTGACAGTCATCCGTGGAAGCCCACTACATTTTCCCCAATACAACAAGGGATCTTTTATATGCACTTTCCCACAGACAGGATAGCACATACCATGGCATTTGACCAGTTGTGGTGCACTGTTTGAAACAATAAAACCCCCAATCAGTTTAATGGCTCTACTGAGATGGTTTGATCTTGTGATGCAAACACCTCAAGTGAGCATCTTCGATGATGTCGACTAACAACAATACAACATTATTTGAATAGACATCAATTAACCTGTTATTCTAACACAATTGCAGCCAACTTGAACAATAAAAACAAAGAAAAATTTAACCTCCGGATGAGCCTGCTAAAACTTGCATGTATTCAATCATGGTGGATCATACCAGCTTTTAATTGGATGGCCAAAGACACTGCAGCTGTCAAACATGGATGGCAGCTTGCTGAACTATTGAGTAACTAAATTGTCTTATATATAGTGAATTGCGAAGTGTTTTATTAATAAAATTTTAAATATTAGTATTTTAATTTTTGTTTTAATGACCTGTGATACATGGACAAAACTTGGAGCATATTATCAATGAGAATAACAGGAACTCACATTTTCCCCATTACCAGGGCTCGAACATAAGAATTTGTCTCCCACAGTAATTTTAAAAAGAATTGCCATGGGTGAAACAGCACACCGATGGCAATTTTGAGCCTGCCTATGGCAATTTGGTTTTTAAAGTGACATTTGCAGAAAATAAATATGACTAAAAGGTTATTTTGCTGTATGTAGACGTATTTCAAATGTGAAAATGTTAAATATTGACAGATTATGTACACCAGTTGTATATATTTTGCCCATTGTTGAGGAGTTTTACCAATGATAATGCTTTCTACCTACAGCAATTTATATCTTAGCAACGGCAATTGCCATTGATAAGTTCGAGCCCTGCATTAATATTATGATCACATTAATTTCAGGATCTACAATATTTTGTTTTAGGCTTATATGAAATGAAACAATGGAACTACTAAATGTCATGCTTGGACAATTAACTTTAGCACCAAACACTGGTATGGTTTGAGGTAGGTTAGCTTTGACCCTGTCACCTAGTTTTGTCACTCCAGACTCTGCCATGTAATTGTCTACGAAGAGGTGTTTGCACATAGCTTTCTTTAAGGTCTTGACCACTGATTCCCAATGGTATACCAAAAAATTGGCACGTGTTATTTTTAAAAGGAGAAATCAATTTCGTCAGATAAAATTATAGGACGAAGAATTTTTTATTCCTTCATCTGGTATGTGATGCCTGAACTGCTATCAAACTGACTGCCCAATCACCAGTAAACAAATGGACAGATGCAGTTTTTTGCACCAAAAAACAAAAGCTAGTGATCACTCCCGATTCCCTCCAGACTTGCCATTTCAGACGAGAGATCTGCAGCTCACCTTGCACCATTTCAGGAGTGATCTGCAGCTCACCTTCATTATTCTCATAGCAGAGATGAGATGAGTAACCAAAAAAACAAACTTAAAACTATGTGTAAGCTACTGAACAGTCGTAAATGTTCTTGATGAGAATTGTGCCGTCACCTATCACCAAGATCCATGCCACATTCATTGGAGCAGTATTTTGATTCCATTTTGACAGCTTCAACACAAGCCGGACCAAAGCAATGTGGCAGAGTTTCAGCAGCAGCATTGCGAAGATTCTCCACATCAGTATAACATATCTCACTTACTAAGCTCAGCTTCTCTTGAAGTACCTGCCAAGAATTTTTTAAAATTAAAATAATAAGACTGCTAGTTTACTGGTCATAAACAAGATGCACATTTTTAGCTCAATGGTCATAAAAATCTGAGAATAAATCTCGATAAATAAAACTTTTTATTTGTCTTGTTAAACTGTTATGTCATATCATACCAATAACATTTCTTTCTGGGAAGGTGAGCGCTTGTGTCTCACTAGTACCTCACCTCTTTATGGGAAGGTGAGTGCTTGTCTCACTAGTAACTCACCTCTTTATGGAAAGGTGAGTGCTTGTCTCACTAGTAACTCACCTCTTTATGGGAAGGTGAGCACTTGTGTCTCGCTAGTAACTCACCTTGTGTTTCACTAGCAACTCACCTCTTCACGGGAAGGTGAGTGCTTGTGTCTCACTAGTAACTCGCGTCTTCATGGGAAGGTGAGTGCTGGTGTCTCACTAGTAACTCCTCTTTATGGGAAGGTGAGCACTTGTGTCTCACTAGTAACTCCCCTCTTCATGGGAAGGTGAGAGCGTGTGTCTCGCTAGTAACTCACCTCTTCATGGGAAGGTGAGAGCTTGTCTCTCACTAGTAACTCACCTCTTTATGGGAACTTGTGTCTCACTAGTAACTCGCCTCTTTATGGGAACTTGTGTCTCACTAGTAACTCACCTCTTTATGGGAACTTGTGTCTCACTAGTAACTCACCTCTTTATGGGAACTTGTGTCTCACTAGTAACTCACCTCTTTATGGGAAGGTGAGAGCTTGTGTCTCACTAGTAACTCACCTCTTCATGGGAAGGTGAGAGCTTGTGTCTTACTAGTAACTCACCTCTTCATGGGAAGGTGAGAGCTTGTCTCTCATTAGTAACTCACCTCTTTATGGGAACTTGTGTCTCACTAGTAACTCGCCTCTTTATGGGAAGGTGAGAGCTTGTGTCTCACTAGTAACTCACCTCTTCATGGGAAGGTGAGAGCTTGTGTCTCACTAGTAACTCACCTCTTTATGGGAACTTGTGTCTCACTAGTAACTCCCTCTTTATGGGAAGGTGAGCACTTGTCTCTCACTAGTAACTCGCCTCTTTATGGGAACTTGTGTCTCACTAGTAACTCACCTCTTTATGGGAAGGTGAGCACTTGTCCCTCACTAGTAACTCGCCTCTTTATGGGAAGGTGAGCACTTGTCTCTCACTAGTAACTCGCCTATTTATGGGAAGGTGAGCACTTGTCTCTCACTAGTAACTCGCCTCTTTATGGGAAGGTGAGCACTTGTCTCTCACTAGTAACTCGCCTCTTTATGGGAACTTGTGTCTCACTAGTAACTCCCTCTTTATGGGAAGGTGAGCACTTGTGTCTCACTAGTAACTCGCCTCTTTATGGGAACTTGTGTCTCACTAGTAACTCCCTCTTTATGGGAAGGTGAGCACTTGTGTCTCACTAGTAACTCGCCTCTTTATGGGAAGGTGAGCACTTGTGTCTCACTAGTAACTCACCTCTTTATGGGAAGGTGAGCACTTGTGTCTCACTAGTACCTCACCTCTTTATGGGAAGGTGAGCACTTGTGTCTCACTAGTACCTCACCTCTTTATGGGAAGGTGAGCACTTGTGTCTCACTAGTACCTCACCTCTTTATGGGAAGGTGAGTGCTTGTCTCACTAGTACCTCACCTCTTTATGGGAAGGTGAGCACTTGTGTCTCACTAGTAACTCACCTCTTTATGGGAAGGTGAGTGCTTGTCTCACTAGTACCTCACCTCTTTATGGGAAGGTGAGCACTTGTGTCTCACTAGTAACTCACCTCTTTATGGGAAGGTGAGTGCTTGTGTCTCACTAGTACCTCACCTCTTTATGGGAAGGTGAGCACTTGTGTTTCACTAGTAACTCACCTCTTTATGGGAAGGTGAGTGCTTGTCTCACTAGTAACTCACCTCTTTATGGGAAGGTGAGTGCTTGTCTCACTAGTACCTCACCTCTTTATGGGAAGGTGAGCACTTGTGTCTCACTAGTAACTCACCTCTTTATGGGAAGGTGAGTGCTTGTGTCTCACTAGTACCTCACCTCTTTATGGGAAGGTGAGCACTTGTGTTTCACTAGTAACTCACCTCTTTATGGGAAGGTGGGTGCTTGTCTCACTAGTAACTCACCTCTTTATGGGAAGGTGAGCACTTGTGTCTCACTAGTAACTCACCTTGTGTCTCACTAGCAACTCACCTCTTCACGGGAAGGTGAGTGCTTGTGTCTCACTAGTAACTCGCGTCTTCATGGGAAGGTGAGTGCTGGTGTCTCACTAGTAACTCCTCTTTATGGGAAGGTGAGCACTTGTGTCTCACTAGTAACTCACCTCTTCATGGGAAGGTGAGAGCTTGTGTCTCACTAGTAACTCACCTCTTTATGGGAACTTGTGTCTCACTAGTAACTCCCTCTTTATGGGAAGGTGAGCACTTGTCTCTCACTAGTAACTCGCCTCTTTATGGGAACTTGTGTCTCACTAGTAACTCACCTCTTTATGGGAAGGTGAGCACTTGTCTCTCACTAGTAACTCGCCTCTTTATTGGAACTTGTGTCTCACTAGTAACTCACCTCTTTATGGGAAGGTGAGCACTTGTCTCTCACTAGTAACTCGCCTCTTTATGGGAACTTGTGTCTCACTAGTAACTCACCTCTTTATGGGAAGGTGAGCACTTGTGTCTCACTAGTAATTCACCTCTTTATGACAAGGTGAGCGCTTGTGTCTCACTAGTAACTCACCTCTTTATGGGAAGGTGAGCACTTGTCTCTCACTAGTAACTCACCTCTTTATGGGAACTTGTGTCTCACTAGTAACTCGCCTCTTTATTGGAACTTGTGTCTCACTAGTAACTCCCTCTTTATGGGAAAGTGAGCACTTGTGTCTCACTAGTAACTCCCCTCTTTATGGGAAGGTGAGAGCGTGTGTCTCGCTAGTAAGTCCCCTCTTTATAGGAAGGTGAGCGCTTGTGTCTCACCAGTAACTCACCTATTTATGGGAAGGTGAGCACTGGTGTCTCACTAGTAACTCGCCTCTTTATAGGAAGGTGAGCACTTGTGTCTCACTAGTAACACACCTGTCTTGGTTTTTAAACCTATCTTCCATTTTAAAAAAAACAATTCTGTAAGAAATCCCCTGTCCTTACATTATTTAGAATCTTCTCCAACATGAAACATATTATTCAGTTTGTAAATTCTTTACCAGTTACATAACTGATATAAAATGTACCCTTGGCTAAAATATATGTAAGAAAGATGGTGATTCAGGAGACCATTACCTCAAAATACAAAGTTTAGGGACAAAATTCACTCTTTTATCCCACAGCACAGTGAATGTAAACAAAAGCTGAATGACAGGTGAGAGGACAAGTTATCTTAAAACAGTCTAGCACTGGACTCTTACTTTTGGCTGAACTCCATTTTCAGATATATAATCAGACTTGTCAGCGACCATGAGGCGTCTGAAAGATGAAAAACATTATGTAAAGATATCGCCATCAGCGTAAAATTGCAAAGTTCTACAAAAGGTATTGTAATTGTAGTATCGCTTGTCCAAGATAGTGTGTTAGTGGTTAGTGAGAGAGAAGAGGATGTAGTGGTCTTACTCCTACCCACTGAGTCGTTAAAACTCACTTTAGGTGAGAGCCAGTACCTACATGTACCAGCCTTTAAGGCACAGACCCTAGTTTCAACCCGTGAAAATTAACACTAAGTTTAATTAATCTACAAACCTTAACACATTTGGATAAAGTTACAATTGAGTGAAACATGAGTCTGTGACTTTGAATTGGTGAAATACCCTCTTAAAAATAGACTAAAACTTGACTCCATAACTGTTACTTCTCAGACACACCTACATTTTTAAAAATATGAGAAATGCATTTTGTGATATTAAAAATACCAGGATGACCAAAAACACTTTGAATATACGGAAAATGATCATCTAAACCATAAAGTCTAAGTAAAGTATCATTTCAGTTATCAAAAACGGCTCTAATAGTCAGAAATATGCGTTGGTGTTTAAAAACTAGGGTATGTCCCTTTAAGTCTGATGGTTTAACCATTACACCACCGAGGCTGGTACAACTACATAGTAAACTGGGAGATGAAGCAGAATTTATTACACTTGGTGTAGAAAAAAACAATGTAAGACTATGGCTCAAAAAGTAATTACATTAATTACTGAGTGGTGCTCAGGGCAATATGTTGCCTACTAGAATCTATTGCACAGCCACATTTTGCCAAACTGAATATATTATTTGGGCACTAACATACTGTTGCAAAAGAGAATCTGTCTATGAAAAATCACACATGTAGAATGATCAAATCATATGTAGAAAATAAGCATTATAACATCTACAAAAAGCATTAGGGGAAAGATGAAATTGTCAACATCTAAAGGGGAGACAAATCTTACTTGTTTCTTTCGGAGTCCGTGATGGATGTTAATGCAGTTTCTGCTTCCAGCTTGGTGATACCGGCATTCAAGCCCTGAAACAAGAACATTATCAAACTATTTAATACACACTATTGCTCAACTAAGGGCTATTATAAATTTATAAAGCACAGTATATTAAGTGACCATGAATTTTAGAAAACAATTTGTTGTCTTTCCCATATGACAAATTTGAATTGAAAGACGATGTGTTTCGCTGTGAATTTATTATTTTAGGAACAACAAATGTCCTACAGTAAAAATATTGGAGCTCTACAACCAGAGTGATTAGTTTTTTAAGTAATAACTGGATATATTGGTTGCACCCCCACCCACCCCAACTACATTAGTGACTAATAACTGGATATATTGGTTGCACCCCCACCCACCCCTGACTAATAACTGGATATATTGGTTGCACCCCCACCCACCCCCAACTACATTAGTGACTAATAACTAGATATATTGGTTGCACCCCCACCCACCCCCAACTACATTAGTGACTAATAACTGGATATATTGGTTGCACCCCCACCCACCCCCTAATAACTGGATATATTGGTTGCACCCCCACCCACCCCCAACTACAGTAGTGACTAATAACTGGATATATTGGTTGCACCCCCACCCACCCCCAAGCACATTAGTGACTAATAACTTGGAAAGTATTAATACCAAAATAATATTTTGCACCTGTAAATGGGTATTACCCATTTGTGGTGGATCAATCCCCATCAGTGGACCCATTGGGCTATTTCTCGTTCCAGCCAGTGCTCCACAACTGGTGCAACAAAGGTCATGGCATGTACCATCCTGTCTGTGGGATGGTGCATATAAAAGATCCCTTGCTGCTAATCGAAAAGAGTAGCCCATGAAGTGGCGACAGCGAGTTTCCTCTCTCAATAACTGTGTGGTCCTTAACCATATGTCTGACACCATATAACCGTAAATAAAATGTGTTGAGTGTGTTGTTAAATAAAACATTTCCATCGTTCCATTTGTGGTATAAATTTCAAGTATACAGGTTGAATGTCTTATAAATCATGACAGATTCTAAATTACATGTCAAAAGATGTGCCAGAGTTGCATGTACTTAGGTGGTGATTGTCTGGTGTACAGCGAGTACCACCGACACTCACTGTGACGACACATTAGTCCAATACCACCTGTCAAATACAGGCATCCTGTCAGATTACGTTTCAACTTATTTTCACTGGGAAGTCTCTAATACTACAGATTACTCCTAAGAGTTTTCAGTGCGGTTGACAAAGCTATCACTGAAGTTTGTTTTATTGAAAAGGAATGGGGAACAAAATGACTATTGAAAGAATTGTCTCAAAAAACATTGGAAGATTTGTTCAGTAAACTACCTCATCAAGAAAATGAAAGACAGAGGTGTGAACAGAACGGGGGGACATACTGATCATTTTTTATTTAAAATAAGGTGACGTTAAACTTGAATCAGCTTTCTGTATACTGGAATTTGTTTTTGCACAAATGGATAATAACCATATCAGATAATGATAATGTCCATGGTGTTCCAAGTTAAATCAGTAAAGAGGGGTACAGGTTTTTGTCACCCTTCATACATGTATTAGAGCATGATAATTTATTTCATTCTTGAACTTACAAATATCAGACATTGTTTAACAGAAGAAGGTATAATTTACCAGATCTTCAACTTACAAAATTCAGACATTGGCGAAGGCGACATTTCTGACGGATTTTGTTAGGTCCACCAAATTTCTTCATATCCTGTCCACACAAACATAAAAAAAGACATCCTTTAGTTTACTCCTAATTTTCATCTTAGGTGTTAGAAATGACAGTGGGGTGTAATTTTTTTCCGACCACTTTTCTTTTTTTATACACTGTACAGATAGACTTGTTGAAGTACCTTAAAGATCACTTAAACATTGCTACAAGTACCTGTGGACACACCGATAACAACAAGTACACGCTATGTGATATATGGCAGATAAGGATAAATGGTAAACAGTATAAAGAATATTAATGTAGTAATGAAAAGTTTCTTGGACAGTGATACTGGAAAATCACACAAAACCCTGGAAAAATCACATATAAATTTATAGAAATCACACAAGACCTACCTTACAGAAATCCCACAAAACTTACACTCTAGAAATCACACAAAACCTACCATATAAAAATTACACAAAGCCTACTCTCTAGAAATCACACAAGATCTATCTTGTAGAAATTACACAAAACCTACCTTACAAAAATCACACGAAACCTACCTTGCAGAAATCACACGAAACCTACATTACAAAAATCACACAAAACCTACCTTACAGACATCACACAAACCTACATTACAGAAATCACACAAGACCTACCTTACAGAAGTCACACTTGCCTTACAGAAATCACACGAAACCTACCTTACAGAAATCACACGAGACTACCTTACAGAAATCACACTAGACCTACCTTGCAGAAATCACACGAGACCTACCTTAAAGAAATCACACGAGACCTACCTTACAGAAATCACACGACCTACCTTACAGAAATCACACGAGACATACCTTACAGAAATCACACAAGACCTACCTTACAGAAATCACACAAGACCTACCTTACAGAAATCACACGAGACATACCTTACAGAAATCACACAAGACCTACCTTACAGAAATCACACAAGACCTACCTTACAGAAATCACACGAAACCTACCTTAAAGAAATCACACGAGACATACCTTACAGAAATCACACTTGCCTTACAGAAATCACACGAAACCTACCTTACAGTTACAGAAATCACACTTGCCTTACAGAAATCACACAAGACCTACCTTACAGAAATTACACGAAACCTACCTTATAGAAATCACACGAAACCTACCTTACAGAAATCACACAAAACCTACCTTACAGAAATCACACTTGCCTTACAGAAATCACACAAGACCTACCTTACAGAAATCACACGAAACCTACCGTACAGAAATCACACGAAACCTACCTTACAGAAATCACACTTGCCTTACAAAAATCACACGAAACCTACCTTACAGAAATCACACTGACCACAATCCTCAGTCTTCTCACAGGCATAACATTGTCCACATCGACGTCTAGATATTTTCACTCCTTTCTGAAAAAAAAACCCACAATAAAAACCAAAAACATGTCAGCTATTTAAAACTAGTTTTGAACTAAATGCAGCAAAGACACACGTTAATGTTACAGTGAACAATGCTGTACACAATAAAAGGAATTTCAAATCCAATGTTGGTTAACATATAAAGTAATAAACAGTGTACTAGAACATATGATTGTCATATAAACGGCGTACTAAAACACTGGCAGAGTCTGGTTGACATACAGTGTACTGGAACACTGGAAGTGTGGTTCACATAATATTTAAGTTCAGATTTATTTTATTATACCACATTTAAGTCAAGTGTGTTTCTATAAATAGCTGAAGACAAATATATATACTATTATTTCAGTGGTGGTTTTTAGGCCAAAGATGATCTGATCAAGACTGTAATAGGAAAATGCTTATTAAATGTATATTTGCAAATAATAAAATCACAATTTTAATGGGATTTGGTGTTTTTTCCATAGACTTCTAATTGTACCATAGCAACGACAGAAATTGCTGTGGTTGGCTTCCTTACATGCCATTATGTCCTGAAAATGAGAAGTGGTTGATGCCAACAAAAATGTCATGGTGCCACATCTGGTTTGCCACTGTGCCCTTTTCCATGTTATATATGTAAAAAATAGTAAAATTATCATTGGTAATGTGATAAAAGGCACCCATATGCAACTAATTGTATAGGCATGAGCCCAAGGCATCAGGGTGAAATCATTTTTGTCGGAGAAAACTTGATAGAAAGTAAGTTGCCTTCATGGCCCTCTTTGAAAGAAAAGTTTGCCTTGATGCCCTAATTTTTGTTATAAAACCTAAGGCAACACTTGATGGGCCCCAAAATTGAAAATTCGACTCCTGTTTTTATATTACAATGTATGTCATACCAGACCCAATAGGTACTCACTGTGTGAACCAGTGCACAACGACTGGTATATCAAAGGCTGTGGTATGTACTACCCTGTCTGTGGGATGGTGCATATAAAAGATCCCTTGCTGCTAATCGAAAAGAGTAGCCCATGAAGTGGCGACAACAGGTTCCTCTCTCATTATCTGTGTGGTCCTTAACCATATGTTTGACCTACCTTACAGAAATCACACAAAATCCATCATATGAAAATAACACAAAACCTTCTTTCTAGAAATCACACAAGACCTACTTTACAGAAATCACACAAGACCTACACGTACCTTACAGAAATGACACTGACAGTAATTCTCCGTCTTGTTGGAGACATCACACTCTCCACATCGACGTGCAGATCTTCTCACCTTCTGGTAAAAACAAAAAAACATGTCGGTGATAACGAGAAATAATTATTTGGTGTCCAAATGCAGTGAACATTGCTAAACACAAGAAGCAATACAATCATGTCCTCTTCCTGCCTAACAAAAGGGAAATTTTATTTAGCATTTCTTCAAAGGCTAAACAAGAGTTTCCTATGATGTTCAGAATATAGACGAATTATTTGATTTATTTGTATCACAGTGACCTAGTAATAGTATGCGACACACCATCATCCCAAGTTATTCCTACACTTGATGTATGATGGTCCTGTATGCATATGTATACAAAATTTGGTCTGGACAAGGATTTACTGTTATGTGCAGTAGACCGTGAAAAGTAGGTCACAGTGACCTAGTAATAGTACATGACACACTGCCATCCCAAGTTGTTACTACATGTGTGGTTTGATGGTCCTGTATGCATCTGTATGCAAAATATAGTCCGGACAAGGATTTACTGTTATGTGCAGTAGACCGTGAAAAGTAGGTCACAGTGACCTAGTAATAGTATGTGACACACTGCCATCCCAAGTTGTTCCTACATGTGAGGTTTGATGGTCCTATATGCATTTGTATGCAAGATATAGTCCAGACAAGAAAACGTTAACAGACGGACAACGCCATACCATAATACAACCCATCATAGATGGGCGTATAAAAAAATGGAAGACTTTCCCATTTTTGACAGAGCTCTCTAGAAAAGTCAGAGATTGTGTTCACTACAGGCATGCTTGAACAGTTCTCTGAGGGAAGCATACCAAAAATTACCCACACCCACTAGAAGAGTTTGCTTACATTCCGAAGTCTCTGGTTTTTGTGCAGCATACTGTCACGGTCACTCTTCACTTTCTTCGGTTTCAGTTTTTTAGTCCTCCATATGATAGACAAACTTGGGTCCTTTTCTGACATACAAGAAAGTTTTGACATGAGTGAGAAATTACATGGACATGAAAATATGGATGTGATATCAATTTTAAAACAATTTAAAAAGGAAAGTTTTTGCAGGCGTTTAATTTTGCAGTTTTTGCAGTCAGAACTTATCAGCTAAATTAAAATGTGCAAAAAAGATTTTTATCTCTTAGTTTAGGGGGCATATGCAAACAAAAAACAGCGCCTGACACTTAACAGTTCAGTGTTATGAGTAAAACATCAGATGCTCATAACCCAAGTGTAAGAACATAATTTGGATTTGGCGACATAATATATTTTTTAATTACATGCCTTCGGTATTAATTTTTTTTTCTTTCAGTAAATTGTTTTATTAGTACAAGTACTAAATGTTATTTCATTTAGTGTTTCTTTTGTTCGTTGTTTCTATTCACAATGAAAATCTTGTAATTCATTTTTATTCTTCCATATTGCAACATGTTCCATCGTACAGAAATAAATGAACACAAACGATATATCTTGGATACAAACGTTAATTTATGCAAAACACACAGCAAATATTTTCTGTTAGTCTGTTTACTACTAGTATGCACTAGCGCTGTATACCTGGAATTTCATCGATCATCACTTATAATCAGTTTGCATAAACCGATCAACTTTCGATTACACAATCAGTTAGAGAATGTTGCCAAGTTAACCGTGATAAACCCTAAAAATTGCTAATTTTAAGTTAATAACTATTTAATATTATTTTTATTTACATACACATGAAAACAAACACCAGCACCAACATATTACATCATCTAAACTGGAGGTACATGGTACAATTTAAAACAAATTTTGGTTTAGCCAATTTTCAGAAATATAGAGTATTTTCTTGAAATTTGTTAAAAATATGGTTAATACGAGGCATATTTTATTAGCCAAAGACTAAGTTTTGCAGCCATTTTGTATAAAAATTAGCAATTGGCTAATTTGGCAATGTACAGGGTGAGCCCTAATAATCAATCACTGTATACACTTCTTCATTCTTGAATAGACCTGACTACCAGTATATTTTAGCATTGCTAGAAATATTTAAGATTTGCAAATCACAGGAGTAAGCTCATACATGTATGTTAAAACTACATTCCCTGGAATCTTTTTATTATTTAAACATATAGAACAGAAAATCCAGTTACGTTTGGTGCATATACATGTATGACGCCGCACTCCGCATTGGTTTTACTATGCTGGCTTATCCAGGTAAAAAACAAAGCCAGTATTTTGAAAGTGGGATACTTTTGACGGGCTCGTACAAATCTCAGTTTTCATTGGCTTATCACAAGTATAGAATTCCCCAACAAGAGATCACGTGAGATTTCACAATTTTTGAACAAATTTAACTGTCTTGATTGAGGGGTCGTCTCGTATCTCCAAAACATATTTATATCCATAGAGGTATGGTACAACGCCTTTCCAGGGGTCAGTGAGTGGGGGATTTGCCTTGAAATTTTGACAGTGGCCAGCTGTTGGCATACGTGTTACATGCAAAGGGGTGTTACCAATTATGTAACGCTCTAGGGGTAGAGGAAGAGGGTACTGTGTTCGACTTACGTAACATTTTTCAAGACTATATGTTATTTTTATTCATTACTTAGACCTAAAAAGGTGTTTTTTGGAAATGCGCGGTCAGTCTAGGACTGATCCCCATTGGCGGGTATACAAAAAGACCATGGTATGTGATATCCTGTCTGTGGGATAGTACATATATAAACGATCCTTTGCTAAAAAAAATATGTAGCGGGTTTCCAAGGCGCGTATGCAGGGATTTCAGCAGGGTTGGGGTTATAGACTGTGTTGAGCAAAGTTTATATGGGGCCATGCTCCCCCAAAAAATACATTTCAATTTTTTTTAAGCTTGGGCAAGTAAGGGTTTCGACCTCCAATACCCTCCCCCTGCACATGCACCCGATTCCTCTCTAAGATTATATGTCAAAATTACCAAATGTTAGACATCCAATAGCAGATGGAAGGAAGGATAGGATATGTTTTATTTAATGACGCACTCAACACATTTTATTTATGGTTGTATGGGGTCGGATGATTATTAAATCAATATGCTTTATCTTTGATGTCGTTAAACAACCCCCCCCCTAACTTTACCCTTTCCAAACGAAATAATATTTATTTGAATTTGTCGATTTTAACACATAAAATTAAGAAGTGAAAACGTTCATTGTCTACTTTAATATATTTTATTTTAAAAATATATACATAATTAATGTGTTACTAGTATACAAACAAAACTTTGAAAGTTCTACTAACACTTTATAAAATATCAATTCTGAAACAGGAAGGTACGACTGTCGATAATAAATTGTCAAGATCAGACCGGTTTTAACTAAAGACTCTAGTACCGTATTCTCAACCGAACGTTCTTCGTACAGTGCAAGATTTCTCTTTTAATTTTTTGAGACGAACCCTACAATTTGAAATCGGCAAACGCACGTGTTAACCGAAACTGACAACAGGCTGTCGTTTGTGCTTTGCCGAGCTATGGCGGCACAGGCAACGATCTCCGTTCATAGCAAACACAAACAAGTTTTTTAAAAGTGCATTTGAGCTTGTATTTCATATTTGTACATGATGTTATAATATGGTAACCAGAGAATGTAACTTTAAAATCTGTCAATATCGCATGTCTAAGTGGTTGGTGTTGGTATAACTAAAAAAAGACAATGTCATGATAATAAAGTGACCAATCAGCATATCAATATTTTTAAAGATGTCTGCACCTAGTAATATTGAATTCAAAAGCGTAATTGTGAAAGGGACTTAGGCAAAGGAGCCATTAATTTATTTCCAGTACATCGTCATTAGCAGTATATGGCAGATTATTTATTGGTGAAAAAATCTGAGAATAACAGAGTGGAAAATTGTAGTTTAACTGCAGGCCAAGTGAAAATCAATCTTTTTTAATAAATGTTATCAACAGGTCGACTGAGATGTCACCAAATAAACACGTCCTTGTTTTTGGATTCAAATTATTACTAATCCACTGGCAAAGAATATAGTCCAGCAATCTAATAACTCTACAACTACAATGTAAGTAAATATGAAGAAAGGGAATGTACTAACGTCTACAAAAAGTACAGTAGTAACGCTTGATGATTCGGCCATCTGAATGGGTTATTCCGATACAGTCACCATGGAACCATTCCATACAGTTATCACAATCACTGGAAATCAGAACAAATATTTATCACAGCCACTGGAAATCATAAATCATAACAAATATTTATCACAGCCACTGGAAATCATAACAAATATTTATCACAGCCACTGCAAATCATAAATAATAACAAATATTTATCAATCACTGCAAATCATAACAAATATTTTTTGCAGTCACTGGAATTCATAACAAATATATATCACACCACTGCAAATCGTAACAAATATATATCACCGTCACTGCAAACCATAGCAAATATATATCACCGTCACTGCAAACCATAGCAAATATATATCACCGTCACTGCAAACCATAGCAAATATATATCACCGTCACTGAAAATCATAACAAATATATATCACAGCCACTGCAAACCATAGCAAATATATATCACAGTCACTGCAAACCATAGCAAATATATATCACCTTCACTGAAAATCATAACAAATATATATCACAGCCACTGCAAACCATAGCAAATATATATCACCGTCACTGCAAACCATAGCAAATATATATCACCGTCACTGAAAATCATAACAAATATATATCACAGTCACTGCAAACCATAGCAAATATATATCACCGTCACTGCAAACCATAGCAAATATATATCACCGTCACTGAAAATCATAACAAATATATATCACAGCCACTGCAAACCATAGCAAATATATATCACCGTCACTGCAAACCATAACAAATATATATCACCGTCACTGAAAATCATAACAAATATATATCACAGCCACTGCAAACCATAGCAAATATATATCACCGTCACTGCAAACCATAACAAATATATATCACACCACTGCAAATCATAACAAATATATATCACCGTCACTGAAAATCATAACAAATATATATCACACCACTGCAAACCATAGCAAATATATATCACCGTCACTGCAAACCATAGCAAATATATATCACCATCACTGCAAACCATAGCAAATATATATCACCGTCACTGCAAACCATAGCAAATATATATCACCGTCACTGAAAATCATAACAAATATATATCACAGCCACTGCAAACCATAGCAAATATATATCACCGTCACTGCAAACCATAGCAAATATATATCACCGTCACTGCAAACCATAGCAAATATATATCACCGTCACTGCAAACCATAGCAAATATATATCACCGTCACTGCAAACCATAGCAAATATATATCACAGTCACTGCAAATCATAACAAATATATATCACCGTCACTGCAAACCATAGCAAATATATATCACCGTCACTGCAAACCATAGCAAATATATATCAGTCACTGCAAACCATAGCAAATATATATCACACCACTGCAAACCATAGCAAATATATATCACCGTCACTGAAAATCATAACAAATATATATCACAGCCACTGCAAACCATAGCAAATATATATCACAGTCACTGCAAACCATAGCAAATATATATCACCGTCACTGCAAACCATAGCAAATATATATCACCGTCACTGCAAACCATAGCAAATATATATCACAGTCACTGCAAATTATAACTAATATTTATCACTGCCAATGCAAATTATTTTATTTTAAGGACAACATAGGACAAGGAAATTTAAGGAGATCCATGTTAAAGGAGAAACACCTTGTTTTATTGCAGTCTTAATAAATTTACAGGAAGAATACCAGTGTGACTGTCATGTATTGTGTATGCTGCTTTTGCCAAATAGCAGTCAAATATTTGTTTTTGTTAAAACGTGATATATAAAGTCTCAATGTCATTGCGTGCTTATTGATCACTCACATCATGAACCGTGAACAGTCAGATGTGCGACATATGCAGTAAACTCTCTCCCCTTGAGCTGAAGTCTTGACGCTAGAGGCCATCTCCATGTCTTTGGTGAGAATGTTCATGCTGTAATATAGTGAATGAAAGTTCAGCTTTAAACATTCAAAAACAAAACAACAGGACTATCGGCTTAGAAAGGTCCACTATTTAATTTTAGATTCTGTCACTAGTAAATGGTAATTCATTAATTTGTAAAGACCACCTTAGAATATCCATGTTTTAAGTTTAAGAATGATCTAAATTAAAACTGTATGAGACATATTTTGAGATATGTAAAATATATATATTTTTTTTATAACAAATTAGTTATAAATGACCTTGACCTTTTCTTCAAGTTACATTCATTGGTCTACAATGTCACTTGTTTGAATATTTAACAAGGAGCCCATGCCTTAAAACTTAAACATATTGTAACTGGTCTTGACACTGACAAGCGGTCAGACATGAGATTGTTTTAGTTTTAGGTCTTGTTGTTCATAAAGAAAACAACAATATTAATATGAATAATAAAGAAATTGTTACACTCGCATGTGAGTCGAACTGCTTTTACGAAACTTGTGTCAGGATTCATTATTCAGGATTCGCTCGGGCAATAAAAAAAATCCTGACATTCGTTTCGTAAAATCAGTATGACACTCAAGCTTGTATAATAATCTCTATATAACAGAAAGGAAGAAATGACACAAAATTTAACACAGAAACTGCCATCAACTTAACTGACAAGTAACCAAATGGACAGAAGAAGGAAGGAAATGGTTTATTTAATGAAGCACTCAACACATTTTTATTTATGGTTCTGTCAGACATATGGTTAAGGACCACACAAATAATGAGGGAGGAAACCCACTGTAGCCACTTCATGGGCTACTCTTTTCGATTAGCAGCAAGGGATCTTTTATATGCACCATCCCAGACAGGATAGCACATACCATGGCCTTTGATGTAACAGTCGTGGTGCACTGGCGGGAGCGAGTAATAGCCCAATGGGCCCACTGACATGGACAGATGAGTAACAAAAGGAACAAATGTAAAACCAAGTGAAGAGACACGTAAGCTACTGAACAGTCGTAAATGTTCTTGATGAGAATTGTGCTGTCACCTTTCACCAAGCTTCATGCAACATTCATCAGAGCAGTACTTCGACCCAGTTCTGGCAACTCCAACACACGCTGGAGCACAGCAATGCTGTGGCGTTTCATCACAATCCTCCATACCAGTGTAATGCTGATTTTTTTCCATGTGCAACTCTCGCAGTTTCTGGAAAGAATGTGACATTGCAGGCTCAAAACAATAAAGTTTTATTAAAATAATAACAATGCTAACTCACTAGTGATAAAGGTCTGAGAATAAATTTTAAAAAGTAAAACGTTTTGTTTGTCCCGTTAAACTGTTATGCCATACCAGTAACACTTCTTTCTTGCAAAATGACCTCTTGTGTCACCAATAACTCACCTTTCCTTGAAGGGAGCACGTCTCACTAGTAACTCACCTCATTCTTGAAGGTGAGCACTTGTGTCTTTAGTAACTCACCTCTTTCCTGGAAGGTGAGCACTTGTCTCACTAGTAACTCACCTCTTTCCTGGAAGGTGAGCACTTGTCTCACTGGTAACTCACCTCATTCTTGAAGGTGAGCACTTGTGTCTTTAGTAACTCACCTCTTTCCTGGAAGGTGAGCACTTGTCTCACTAGTAACTCACCTCTTTCCTGGAAGGTGAGCACTTGTCTCACTGGTAACTCACCTCATTCTTGAAGGTGAGCACTTGTATCACTAGTAACTCACCTCACTCTTGGAGGTGAGCACTTGTCTCACTAGTAACTCACCTCTTTCTTGAAGGTGAGCACTTGTGTCTTTAGTAACTCACCTCTTTCCTGGAAGGTGAGCACTTGTCTCACTAGTAACTCACCTCTTTCCTGGAAGGTGAGCACTTGTCTCACTGGTAACTCACCTCATTCTTGAAGGTGAGCACTTGTATCACTAGTAACTCACCTCACTCTTGGAGGTGAGCACTTGTCTCACTAGTAACTCACCTCTTTCTTGAAGGTGAGCACTTGTGTCTTTAGTAACTCACCTCTTTCCTGGAAGGTGAGCACTTGTCTCACTAGTAACTCATCTCTTTCCTGGAAGGTGAGCACTTGTCTCACTGGTAACTCACCTCATTCTTGAAGGTGAGCACTTGTTTCACTAGTAACTCACCTCATTCTTGAAGGTGAGCACTTGTTTCACCAGTAACTCACCTCATTCTTGAAGGTGAGCACTTGTTTCATTAGTAACTCACCTCACTCCTGGAGGTGAGCACTTGTATCACTAGTAACTCACCTCATTCTTGAAGGTGAGCACTTGTGTCTTTAGTAACTCACCTCTTTCTTGAAGGTGAGCACTTGTCTCACTGGTAACTCACCTCTTTCTTGAAGGTGAGCACTTGTCTCACTAGTAACTCACCTCTTTCTTGAAGGTGAGCACTTGTATCACTAGTAACTCACCTCTTTCTTGAAGGTGAGCACTTGTTTCACTAGTAACTCACCTCACTCCTGGAGGTGAGCACTTGTATCACTAGTAACTCACCTCTTTCTTGAAGGTGAGCACTTGTGTCACTAGTAACTCACCTCTTTCTTGAAGGTGAGCACTTGTTTCACCAGTAACTCACCTCATTCTTGAAGGTGAGCACTTGTTTCACTGGTAACTCACCTCATTCTTGAAGGTGAGCACTTGTGTCACTAGTAACTCACCTCATTCTTCAAGGTGAGCACTTGTGTCTTTAGTAACTCACCTCTTTCTTGAAGGTGAGCACTTGTCTCACTGGTAACTCACCTCTTTCTTGAAGGTGAGCACTTGTCTCACTAGTAACTCACCTCTTTCTTGAAGGTGAGCACTTGTATCACTAGTAACTCACCTCTTTCTTGAAGGTGAGCACTTGTTTCACTAGTAACTCACCTCACTCTTGGAGGTGAGCACTTGTATCACTAGTAACTCACCTCTTTCTTGAAGGTGAGCACTTGTGTCACTAGTAACTCACCTCTTTCTTGAAGGTGAGCACTTGTTTCACCAGTAACTCACCTCATTCTTGAAGGTGAGCACTTGTTTCACTGGTAACTCACCTCATTCTTGAAGGTGAGCACTTGTGTCACTAGTAACTCACCTCTTTCTTGAAGGTGAGCACTTGTTTCACTAGTAACTCACCTCTTTCTTGAAGGTGAGCACTTGTCTCACCTCATTCTTGAAGGTGAGCACTTGTCTCACCTCATTCTTGAAGGTGAGCACTTGTTTCACTAGTAACTCACCTCACTCTTGGAGGTGAGCACTTGTATCACTAGTAACTCACCTCATTCTTGAAGGTGAGCACTTGTTTCACTAGTAACTCACCTCATTCTTGAAGGTGAGCACTTGTGTCTTTAGTAACTCACCTCTTTCTTGAAGGTGAGCACTTGTCTCACTGGTAACTCACCTCATTCTTGAAGGTGAGCACTTGTATCACTAGTAACTCACCTCACTCTTGGAGGTGAGCACTTGTGTCACTAGTAACTCACCTCTTTCTTGAAGGTGAGCACTTGTGTCACTAGTAACTCACCTCTTTCTTGAAGGTGAGCACTTGTGTCACTAGTAACTCACCTCTTTCTTGAAGGTGAGCACTTGTCTCACCAGTAACTCACCTCATTCTTGAAGGTGAGCACTTGTGTCACCAGTAACTCACCTCTTTCTTGAAGGTGAGCACTTGTCTCACCAGTAACTCACCTCATTCTTGAAGGTGAGCACTTGTATCACCAGTAACTCACCTCTTTCTTGAAGGTGAGCACTTGTATCACCAGTAACTCACCTCATTCTTGAAGGTGAGCACTTGTATCACCAGTAACTCACCTCTTTCTTGAAGGTGAGCACTTGTATCACCGGTAACTCACCTCATTCTTGAAGGTGAGCACTTGTCTCACCGGTAACTCACCTCATTCTTGAAGGTGAGCACTTGTATCACTAGTAACTCACCTCACTCTTGGAGGTGAGCACTTGTATCACTAGTAACTCACCTCTTTCTTGAAGGTGAGCACTTGTATCACTAGTAACTCACCTCATTCTTGAAGGTGAGCACTTGTATCACTAGTAACTCACCTCATTCTTGAAGGTGAGCACTTGTCTCACTAGTAACTCACCTCATTCTTGAAGGTGAGCACTTGTATCACTAGTAACTCACCTCATTCTTGAAGGTGAGCACTTGTCTCACTAGTAACTCACCTCTTTCTTGAAGGTGAGCACTTGTATCACTAGTAACTCACCTCTTTCCTGGAAGGTGAGCACTTGTCTCACTAGTAACTCACCTCTTTCTTGAAGGTGAGCACTTGTGTCTTTAGTAACTCACCTCTTTCCTGGAAGGTGAGCACTTGTCTCACTAGTAACTCACCTCTTTCCTGGAAGGTGAGCACTTGTATCACTAGTAACTCATCTCTTTCCTGGAAGGTGAGCACTTGTCTCACTGGTAACTCACCTCATTCTTGAAGGTGAGCACTTGTATCACTAGTAACTCACCTCACTCTTGGAGGTGAGCACTTGTATCACTAGTAACTCACCTCTTTCTTGAAGGTGAGCACTTGTATCACTAGTAACTCACCTCATTCTTGAAGGTGAGCACTTGTCTCACTAGTAACTCACCTCATTCTTGAAGGTGAGCACTTGTATCACTAGTAACTCACCTCATTCTTGAAGGTGAGCACTTGTCTCACTAGTAACTCACCTCATTCTTGAAGGTGAGCACTTGTATCACTAGTAACTCACCTCATTCTTGAAGGTGAGCACTTGTCTCACTAGTAACTCACCTCTTTCTTGAAGGTGAGCACTTGTATCACTAGTAACTCACCTCTTTCCTGGAAGGTGAGCACTTGTCTCACTAGTAACTCACCTCTTTCTTGAAGGTGAGCACTTGTCTCACTAGTAACTCACCTCTTTCTTGAAGGTGAGCACTTGTGTCTTTAGTAACTCACCTCTTTCCTGGAAGGTGAGCACTTGTCTCACTAGTAACTCACCTCTTTCTTGAAGGTGAGCACTTGTGTCTTTAGTAACTCACCTCTTTCCTGGAAGGTGAGCACTTGTCTCACTAGTAACTCACCTCTTTCCTGGAAGGTGAGCACTTGTGTGTCTCACCAACAACTCATCTTGTAAGTGAGCGACTGACTCACCTCTTTCTTATAAGGTGAGTAATTTTGTTTGTGCTGTTATTAATTTTTCTTCCTTGGAGAACTCCCATCTAAAGCACATGAGTCATTTCTGAGTTAAGATATATAAAAACATGTTACTGACACCAGACTGCAGCTTTACATTGGATAAAAACAATTAACTACTATAGTCAAACTTCGATAACTCGATCTTGAAGGGGACGAGGAAATAGTTCGAGTTTCAGGGAGTTCGAGTTTTCGAAATTATTATACAAGAGTTCAAATTTGAAACTGTATTGCAGCTGGTTGATTTTGCTTAATATTGTATTAAGAGTCCACTTCGTTGCATACCTCTGAAAACTATGAAAACTACACATCCCCAGTTGAAAGGCGAATTAATATATCTCTGTCACCATGCTTCGCTTGACTGACATGATTGACAATACATTGGTCTTTAAAATACTATCAGACATGACAATTTGATCAATTCACATGCGTCGAGTTTTGGAGGTGCATACTCTATTAAATCTTTATAGTGGGACCAAAGAATTAGGTTGAGAGATCAAGTTTATTGAGTTTTCGAAGTTTGAGTTTTCGAAGGCCGTTATTATTAGTTTGTATAGCAACTCGGCAGGGACCGTCTCTTCAGATTGAGAGATCGAAGGTGGAGTTATCGAAGTTTGACTGTATATAATTATTAAATTTTAAAAATAATTCCAATACCTCTGATATCTTACAAGATTCATTCTTATTGTCACTTAATTTTCTCTAGTTTTCTCACCTTCCTTTGTTATAGGGCATAATATTTTGATGCAAGCCATTCTTCTGATAGAGAGTCAATTAAATGTAACACAAAGTTAAATTCATCCAATCTGCCAATCAGTGAATTGGTGAACCCTTATGTTTTAAAGTTAACAGTTGCAAACTATTTCAAACAATTTTCAAGACTGGTTTTGTACACCTGAAATATAGTGTATCATTTGCAAGATCAATCAGTCTAGAACAGGATTCTTACTTTTTGCTGAACAATATCCGAACTGTCATCGTCCATGAGGCGTCTGAAAAATAAACAACATTTAAACATTAAAAGATATTCCCTGTCAATGTAAAATTGGAACTACAATAATTATTGTAATTGTACCTGAACAACACAATGCAAACCTGGGGCTAAAACAGGGTTTATTAGTCTGTAATAATATAATGTTAAACTACTAGTATTTGCCAAATTGAATATATTATATGAGCTATAATAACATACTGTTACAAAAGAGAACCTGCCTACCATCTGCATATATATGTTGTATATAACATCTATGAAAAACAATACATGTACATGTAGAACTGTAAGAATCCACGATGCTCTTGTTAAGACTTAGGATACGGTTTTCCCCGAGTCTCAGAGTCGGAATTTCCACCACATGACTACATATGATGGAATCTTATTTTCTCATCAATTTGGTAAAAAACAAATATTTTACATGAACAGACAAATATGGATAAAAAATAATTTCATTTGACCATTTCTATTATAAATAAAATACACTATCATAAAGAATTTAACACAGTAAATTAAAAAGATAACTTTTATAATGCAGGTCTTAATCACAAAATATCAATCTGAAACTTGTCTGATGACCTCACATTACCAACCAGGGAACATTTTGTTTTCAAAATCTTGATTAGCGATATTTCTAATCAACTGAAAATTGATTAGCAACTATTGTTTAATGTTTTAAAATTGTGTAGCGATCTCTGAAGCTAGTGAATCGTGACGCAATATTGAACAAAATGTTCCATGCCAACTCGAATTAATATGAAGTCATATATTTCCAATGACATCCTAAGTACTGCAACTACTGCAACAGGCTAGTCCTTTAGAATGTTCCTACCAATAATGAACAGTACCAAAATATAGGAATAAATTAGTTATTCCCCTCTTCTTGTTGGATTGCAGGAAAAAGCTTATTTTTGCTTTCAAAGATATCAGATGTATCTTATTCAAGCCAAATGATGAGTTTATGAACATAACAATATAGTTAGTTTGTTCAGAATAATCACGTGATGGCTCATGAATGATAGAAATATCTTTCACAGCCGCCTTTAATGGGATAGCTCTGTTCTATACACTTAACGATGAGAGAAAATGTATATAGAAATATCTTTCACAGCCGCCTTTAATGGGATAGCTCTGTTCTATACACTTAACGATGAGAGAAAATGTATATAGAAATATCTTTCACAGCCGCCTTTAATGGGATAGCTCTGTTCTATACACTTAACGATGAGAGAAAATGTATATAGAAATATCTTTCAGCCACCTTTGATGGGATAGCTCTGTTCTATACACTTAACCATGAGAGAAAATGTATATAGAAATATCTTTCACAGCCGCCTTTAATGGGATAGCTCTGTTCTATACACTTAACGATGAGAGAAAATGTATATAGAAATATCTTTCAGCCACCTTTGATGGAATAGCTCTGTTCTATACACTTAACCATGAGAGAAAATGTATATAGAAATATCTTTCACAGCCGCCTTTAATGGGATAGCTCTGTTCTATACACTTAACTATGAGAGAAAATGTATATAGAAATATCTTTCACAGCCGCCTTTAATGGGATAGCTCTGTTCTATACACTTAACTATGAGAGAAAATGTATATAGAAATATCTTTCAGCCACCTTTGATGGAATAGCTCTGTTCTATACACTTAACCATGAGAGAAAATGCATATAGAAATATCTTTCACAGCCGCCTTTAATGGGATAGCTGTTCTATACACTTAACTATGAGAGAAAATGTATATAGAAATATCTTTCACAGCCGCCTTTAATGGGATAGGTCTGTTCTATACACGTAACGATGAGAGAAAATGTATATAGAAATATCTTTCACAGCCGCCTTTAATGGGATAGCTCTGTTCTATACACGTAACGATGAGAGAAAATGTATATAGAAATCTTTCACAGCCGCCTTTAATGGGATAGCTCTGTTCTATACACGTAACGATGAGAGAAAATGTATATAGAAATATCTTTCACAGCCGCCTTTAATGGGATAGCTCTGTTCTATACACGTAACGATGAGAGAAAATGTATATAGAAATATCTTTCACAGCCGCCTTTAATGGGATAGCTCTGTTCTATACACGTAACGATGAGAGAAAATGTATATAGAAATATCTTTCACAGCCGCCTTTAATGGGATAGCTCTGTTCTATACACGTAACGATGAGAGAAAATGTATATAGAAATATCTTTCACAGCCGCCTTTAATGGGATAGCTCTGTTCTATACACTTAACGATGAGAGAAAATGCATATAGAAATATCTTTCACAGCCGCCTTTAATGGGATAGCTCTGTTCTATACACTTAACGATGAGAGAAAATGTATATAGAAATATCTTTCACAGCCGCCTTTAATGGGATAGCTCTGTTCTATACACGTAACGATGAGAGAAAATGTATATAGAAATATCTTTCACAGCCGCCTTTAATGGGATAGCTCTGTTCTATACACTTAACGATGAGAGAAAATGTATATAGAAATATCTTTCACAGCCGCCTTTAATGGGATAGCTCTGTTCTATACACTTAACGATGAGAGAAAATGTCTCTAGAAAATAAGCATGTTACCATCTACAAAAGACATAAGAAGCACAGATGAAAATGCTAACACCAAAGAGGAGAAATATCTTACTTATTTCTTTCCGAGTTGCTGTTGGATGCTGACATGTTTTCTGCCTCCATCTTGAAGTCAATGACATTCAAGCCCTGAAACAAAAACATAACTCAACACCCATTATTGAGCATCAATTTAGAACAATGTGTATGAATTAAAAATTTCTAAAAATTTGTCTTTTGAGTTTCAGAACTATCTAATCAAAATTGTAGAAGATAGATTTTCAAATTTTCATTGTTACATTTCTATTTAAATAGTGTATTTGTAATTGAATAAAAATTCAAAATATCTGGAATATATCAACTTACAAATTTCAGACACTGGCGAAGGCGACATTTCTGACGGATTTTGTTCAGTCCACCAAATTTCTTCATATCCTGTCCACACAAACAAGAAGGAAATGTTTTATGTAACGACGCACTCAACACATTTTATTTATGGTTATATGGCGTTATACATACGGTTAAGGACCACACAGATATTGAGAGGAAATCCACTGTTGCCATTTCAAGGGCTACTCTTTTCGATTAGCAGCAAGGAATCTTTTATATGCACCATCCCACAGACAGGATAGTACATACCACGGCCTTTGTTACACCAGTTGTGGAGCACTGGCTGGAATGAGAAATAGCCAAATGGGTCCACCGATGGGGATCGATCGTAGACCAACCGTGCATCAAGTGAACGCTTTACCACTGGGCTACATCCCACCCACACACAAACAAGAAAACATCCTTTAATAAATAAGAACAAATTCCAAGCAATGAAACAATAGTAAGTAGTACTTGCCACCCTGTTTAAGTATTTTTCTGGAAGTTCTGCAGTAATTTATTAGTCATACTGTTTTTGTGTAAGCTATATGATATCATTGTGTATACACAGAAAAATATTAACATACTGACTACTGGATTCATTATTGATAAAAACAATGTTGAAGGTGTACTGATTCCTAATTTTTACTTACATATTTTCCCTTAAAAATGTTAAAATGACATAAAATAATGTGCATATGTGAAAGGGTAAGTATTATTTCCTTGGATTTTTCTAATTGTTTATGATTTTAGAGCAATTAATGATTAACATTATGCAAAGAGTAATAACGTTGTGTCTTCTTACACACATATGTGGCCACATGTCAAGTATTTATGGCCATTATTCCCAATCTTTAGGTTTTACTGATCACAATTTTTGGGGAAGTGAACTACAATTCATATTCCCACATTTTATATTATTATTATTAGCTGTCATGAACAGCAATAGATTGTCAATATGAGCGAGCATGAACTTCCACCACCTCTTCAAATACAAATTCTTGTTAATTTTCATAGAAAAACTAAAAATTAAAGCAGCCATTTCAGTCTGGATCACAGCTATGGAGTTGCATATTATTATTTCCAACCAGTCACATGAGCAAAATTATTGAATGCACTGCATGCAGTATACATTTGTATGATGTTATGCAAATTATTATGCTTGCAATAGTCAGAAGCTTAACTCCTAACTAGCCTATTCTCAAACTGGTGTGTAATAAACAGTGTACTAGAAAACTGGAAGTCTGGTGGACATAAAAACAGTGCATTAGAAAACTGGACGAGTAGGTATGAAATCACATAAGAACTACTTAGAAATCACAAAAACGTACCGTATACTATAGAATTACACAAACCTATCATAAAGAAATCACACAAAACATATTTGTTTTTAAATCACTCAAAACCTACCATACAGAAAATACCTATCTTATAGAAATTACACAGGACTTACCTTACAAAATCACACAAGACCTACATGTACTTACAGAAATCACATGTGACCTACCTTACAGAAATCACACAATACCACCTTAAATCACACATGACCTCCATGTACCTTGAAGAAATCACACAAGACCTACTTACAGAAATCACACAATACCACCTTAAATCACACATGACCTCCATGTACCTTGAAGAAATCACACAAGTCCTATCTTACAGAAATCACACAATACCACCTTAGAGAAATCACACAAGACCTACTTACAGAAATCACACCTTAGAGAAATCACACAAGACCTACCTTACAGAAATCACACAATATCACCTTGAAGAAATCACACAAGACCTACTTACAGAAATCACACGTGACCTACCTTACAGAAATCACACTGCCTGCAATCCTCTGTCTTCTGACAGGCATCACACTCTCCACACTGACGTGTAGATCTTGTTGCTCCTTTCTGAAAGAAAACCCCACTACAACACTGGAAGATCTGACTGACATATGAACAGAACACTAAAAAATGTCTGGTTGACATAAAAAGAGAGTATTAGAAAACTGGAAGTGTCTGGTTGACATTTAAACAGTGCACAACAAAACTGGACGAGTCTGGTTTACATATAAACAGTGTACTAGAACACTGGAGGAGTCTGGTTGACATAGAAACTGTACACGGTAACTGGACACGTCTGGTTGACATATAAATAGTGTACAAGAAAACTGAAAGAGTCTGGTTGACATATAAACAATGTACTAGAACACTGGAAGAGTCTGGTTGACATATAAACAGTGTACTAGAACACTGGAAGAGTCTGGTTGACATATAAACAATGTACTAGAACACTGGAAGAGTCTGGTTGACATATAAACAATGTACTAGAACACTGGAAGAGTCTGGTTGACATATAAACAATGTACTAGAACACTGGAAGAGTCTGGTTGACATATAAACAATGTACTAGAACACTGGAAGAGTCTGGTTGACATATAAACAATGTACTAGAACACTGAAAGAGTCTGGTTGACATATAAACAATGTACTAGAACACTGGAAGAGTCTGGTTGACATATAAACAGTGTACAAAAACCTAAAAGAGTCTGGCTGACATATAAACAGTGTATTAGAACACTGGAGGAGTATTAATGACATATAAACAGTGTGCTAGAACACTGGACAGGTCTGGTTGACATATAAAATGGGTGCTAGAACACTGGACAGGTCTGGTTGACATATAAACAGTGTATTAGAACACTGGATGAGTGTTAATGACATATAAACAGTATACTAGAACACTGGACAAGTCTGACTGACATAAAAACAATGTACAAGAAAACTGGAAGTCTGGTGGACATAAAAACAGTGCATTAGAAAAATGGACATGTCTGCGTACGTGCGGAGGCCTCGGGTTTTGGTGCAGCAACCGGTAACTGTTATTCTTTAGTTTCCATGTTTTGGGTTTTTTAGTCTTCAGCACGAGAGTCAGACTCGGATTCTTTTCTGAAAACACACCAAAGCCTGACACAAGTGAGGAATTAACACATATGAAAAAATGGGTGTGATACCAATTTAAAAATAACAGGTGAATCCTGTCTATTTTGTAAAAACTACTTTTACGCCATAAACATAAATTTTATTGCCAAAGAGACCAGTGGTAAAGTGCTCACTTAATGCAAGGTCAGTTTGGGATTGATTCCCGTTGGTCGGCCCATTGGGCTATTTCTCATTCCAGACAGAGTACCAAGACTGGTACACATGTATATCAAAGGTCATTGTATATGCTATCCTGTCTGTGGGATGGTGCATATGAAAGATCCCTTGCTACTAATGGAAAAATATAGCAGGTTTCCTCACTAAGACTATATGTCAAAATTACCAAATGTTTTGACATCCAATAACCGATGATTAATATATCAATTTGCTCCAGTCGAGTCATTAAACAAAACAAACTTTAAACTTTAATATTTATAAAGTACAGGGCTTGAATTTAAGAATTTGTTACCTATGGTAATTTTTTTTATGATTTTGCTTTGGGTAAAAAACTTACACAATGAATGAATGAATGAATGTTTAACGACACCCCAACACAAACATACACATCGGCTATTGGGTGCAAACAGCATTTTTTAAACCTGCCTACGACAATTTTGAACCATTTACTTGTATAACAAATATAAAAACCAAAATGATCCCTTCAACCAATGGCAATATTTATCCAGTGGCACAAAACTGCTATCGTTAAAGTCCCGACCTACGGCAATTCATATTGCAACTACAACAATTGCGCTGGTGCAGTCATTACGTTAGCAGGGTTTCTACCAGAGGGTAAAACAGGTAAGGCGTCATACCCAAATTTTGGGGCAGATTTTTTTTTAAAGTTAACCTTTTGACACAAAATTATTTACCCTTATCATTACTGTATGATTTTCTTAACCCTAACCCTAAACTGAACCCATTTCCCAATCCCCCTGTTGACTGTGGTTGCATTCAGTTCCACAGCGCTATACCCAATAAATGTCTTTCTGGAAGAAACACTGGTTAAAGCCATGAAGTACATTTAGTGGTGTAACTGAAAAAAACCTTTTTAATAAAGATATCAACAGGTCAAAAAATAACACTTACAATATAAATTACTAATTTGCTGGCAAAGCAGTTAGTCCAGCAATCTAATAAATCTACAACTAAGTAAATATGAAGAAAGAAGACCTCGCATGTGGATTTATATGGTTATCTTAAATAGCTCCCCATAATCCCCTCAATTGTTTCACAGCAAGAGCTGAGAAAGTTAACTGTACTCACGTCTACAAAAAGCGCAGTAGTAACGCTTGATGGTTCGGCCATCCAACTTCGTTATCCCAATACAGTCACCATGGTACCACTCCTCGCAGTTATCACAGCCACTGGAAATCATAACATTTAACACAGCCACTGGAAATCATAACATTTAACACAGCCACTGGAAATCATAACATTTAACACAGCCACTGGAAATCATAACATTTAACACAGCCACTGGAAATCATAACATTTAACACGGCCACTGGAAATCATAACATATTTATCACAGCCACTGGAATTCATAACATATTTATCACAGCCACTGGAAATCATAATATATTTATCACAGCGACTGGAAATCATATAACGTATTTATCACAGCCACTGGAAATCATAACGTATTTATCACAGCCACTGAAAATCATCACATATTTATCACAGTCACTGGAAATCATAATGTATTTATCACAGAGTAATAAATGTAAGAATACCACAGAGCTTGAACTTAAGAATCTGTTGTAGCCTACATTTGTATGGCAATTTTTAATATTTTTTAAAACCAACAACTTAATAAATAAACAAACTGAATTAAACTAAAAATTATCCCTTACCTATGGCAATAACTCTTATGCAGCTAGGGGTGGGATGTAGCCCAATTGTAAAGCATTCACTTGATGCCTGGTCTGTCTAAGATCGATCCCCGTCGGTGGACCCATTGGGCTATTTCTCGTTCCAGCCAGTGCTCCACAACTGGTGTAACAAAGGCCGTGTTATGTACTATCCTGTCTGTGGGATGGTGCATATAAAAGATCCCTTGCTGCTAATCGAAAAGAGTAGCCCATGAAGTGGCGACAGCGGGTTTCCTCTATCAATATCTGTGTGGTCCTTAACCATGTCTGACGCCATATAACCATAAATAAAACATGTTGAGTGCGTCATTAAATAAAATATTTCCTTCCTTCTTATCCAGCTGTAAAATACTACCATTGGTAAAGCCCCAATATGAATTATGACAATTCATATCAGAGCTATGCCAATTGCCATCAGTGCCACCATAACGTTTGAGCCAAATATCAGTATGACTGTCAAAGAGTGTGTATACTGCTTTTGCCAGAAAAGCAGTCAAATTGGGTTTTTTAATTTAAATCTTATATACCAAGTTTTAATATCATTATGACAGGGCTCACACTGGAAAGAATTTAGGTTCAGCCAATTCTGAATCAGCCTATGTAGAGCATTTCCTTGAACAGGGCCAATTTATACATATTTTTATTAGCAAACTACTAAATGCAGCCACTTTGTACAAAAATTAGTAATTGGATAATTTGGTCAATATGAATCCTGTATGATTATGATTTTAGTGGATCACTCACATCATGAACCGTGAACAATCTGATGTGCGACATATGCAGTAGATTGTCTCCCCTTGACCTGCTGTCTTGTCACTAGAGGTCATCTCTGCAGTCTTGTCTAAATGAGAATGTTCAGCTTAGCTTGACGTTCAGGCAACACGAACTGATGAGCAAAATTCTGCTGTAAACACAAAGCAGTGTTAACCAAATATCATCCCGCAACAAACTCAACAGAATGAACTAACACAATATCATCCTGCCTCATGTACAAACATAAAACACATAAATTTTTAACACAATGTCATCTTTTTACAAACAAAAAACAGTGGTATATTATCTAACTTTGACAGGTCTGATGTCAGTGTAGCAGACAATAACTTTGAAGGAATTTCTTATAAGTGGATTTTGCTAGCTGAGGCACTTCATTAGTACTAAAATATTGCATTACCTAAAACTGTTAACAATTAACATGCATGATATTTATGATATTATAATTAAAGCATATTGATGGAAGATATGGCCTGGACAAGGCTTTCCCTTAATGTGCAGTTATTTGAAAAAAGTGGTTCATGGTGACCTAGTTATGTTATGCAACACACTACCATCCCAACTTGTAATTGCATGCAAGATTTAATGATTCTATAGATATGAATTGATAAGGAAGATATGGCCCAGACACAGATTTCCTTTAATATGCAGTACTAACTGCATGAAAAGTAGGTCACAGTGACCTAGTTATGGTACATAACACACCATCATTCCAAGTTGTACTTGCATGCAAGGTTTGATGATCCTATATGAATTGAAAAGAGAGATAAGCTCCAGAAATGAAAAGAGCTCCGGAAATAAAAAGACAACACCATACCATAATATGACCTGTCAAAGATGGACATATAAAAAGACCCTTCCTTCATTCTTGTTTATGTTCAGGCTCATAGAAATATTGTATACATGTCACATAAACTCATTAGTTTACTATATATGTTAAACTGGTACATGTTATTATGGTACAAATGTCTGGTTTATTTTAGATGTGGAAACACTAAAATGATGTAAACGAACATCTAGAACTACTGTGTAAAACAGATTTTTTTTTTTTGTCAACATTACAACTGAATGATAAAAATAAAGAGTATAAAATTAAAATGGACATTTACATATAAAAGATTACTGAAGTTAAATGTAATATTTAGACATATTTTATCAATATTTTGCATTAGTTTGACAAATAACCAGGCAAGGATTCAGGCGGGGCCCCAGGGGCTGCTCTCCACACCTAGTAGTGGTCAAACAATATATATTATAGAATACACAAAAATGCAAACTTATTCAGTCCAGTTCAGGGCCACCCTCTATTAAAAAATCCTGTATCCACACCTGATAACCACCATATTTATTTAATATCCATTAGAGACAGTCTCAAAATTTCATCACTTCTCCCTAAACGAATAACCCACGGAAGAGGGGAGGGGGTAAACACCCATGCAGATAAAAAGTTGAAAATGGAAGTGTCGAAAGGTTTGTGGGTTTTTTTAGGTTTTTTAATATAAAGTGAAATATGAAACCAGTTAACAAAGAATGTCATGAACTACACATGAACAGTATAATTATTAGTCTCGGCAATTATGGTTTGACAAGTCTGAAATTTCCTATTGCTGAGCACGTCCGAACGCAGAATAACACAAGAAATATTTAAATCCTATTACATTGTGGTGTAATAAATAACTTTATTGCATTCTATTGAGTGTGGGCTGGAATAATTTTATAAAAAAACTTTTTTTTTTTTATGAGCCGTTTGATGTTGTCGGACATTTTGTAAAAGTAAGAAGTAAGAAAATGTCTAGGTGTTCACTTAGGACAATCTTCCGAGTTGGCGAGTCTGATTTGTTTATGATTTATTCGTGTTGTTTGTCCAGTATAACTTTTAGAACATAGGTATTGAATTAGTCACTTGAATTCTAACTGTAATCATCTTATCTGGATAAAGTTGGGTTGTCTGGTGGTGGGTTTTTTAACTCGCACACTTCATCTAGAAGCTTGCTTCTGTTTTGTTAATCTTCATAGTGTTTTCCCTAGCTTGTTTTAGCATGGTGCAGCACCATGCCTCAGTAGTATAGCACCATCTTGCCTTTTTCAATAATTAATTCTAAAATTGCCTTGATGAAACACTAAAAAATGTATTATTAATTAATAAAAATATCTCTGTTATATATTTTGCCATTCATTTATTAAAGCAAAAACATTAATTACATTTATGTTTATTTCAAATATTTTTTGTCTTTAATGCAAAAAAGTGCCCTGAAAATGGTGAAAATGCCCCCAAAGTGGTTTGTCTATTAATCCGTTGCCAGATTTCTAGGGAAAACACTATCTTCATCAATGGTACAATGCATCATGCCAGAAAGCATTGGATGGTCCTTTTGATATCTGATGGGTGGTATCAATAAAAATCTAAATAATTTATTACTGTATGTCAGTTGTTTTGTAGAACATAGATGTCTTGATATATCCATTGTTCTCCTGCACAGATTATTTAAAACGAGATAATTGTTTTCCACTAGTCTGAGTCTCCAATATAATAAAAGTCACCTAAATTTGCCATGTGTTGGTTATTTGTTTACTGACTAAACAAAGATACATCTTGTCAATTTTGTCCTACAACTTTTGTGGCCCCCCCAAAAAAGAAGAAAGAAATGTTTTATTTAACAACGCACTCAGCACATTTTATTTACCATTATATGGCATCAACCATATGATTAAGGCCACATAGATAATGAGAGAGGAAACCCGCTGTCGCCACATCATGGGCTACACTTTTCGATTAGCAGCAAGGGCTCTCTTATATGCACCATCCCACAGACAGGATAGTACATACCACGGCCTTTGATATACCAGTCATGGTGCATTGGCTGGAACAAGAAATAGCCCAATGGGCCCACCGACGGGGGTCCCCAACCGGGCATAAACATGTTTCATATATTTTCAATTCAAGAGCCATAACTCTGTTAAAAATAGGTAAATCACTATGCAAGTTAAACTTGATTTGTAACAGTACATGATAAAGCTATATACAAAATTCCCTCTCTGTCTGAAAAACTAAGTTCAAGAGCCATAACTCTTTGAAAAATGGGTAAATTGTCATGAAACTCAGGTTTGATCTGTAACAGTACATGACAAAGCTGTACACAAAATATCTGCAGAATATCTCGAGGCATGGCGAAAAACCCCATCTGGAAAACAATTTGTGGGATAGACAGACCTGTAGACAGGACAGAGATGAAACCTATAGTTTGGTTGGACTAACATTAGTAATAATTAAGTGAAAAACTACAACCACATAAGAACTTTTATTTTGGTACAGGGTATTTGTAAAAAACGCCATAATAAATACATATATATGTAGCAATTTTTATAAATACTGGTAGCCAATACCATTTGAAATGACGTTTTTATGACACAGTTGACTTGTCATAAAAGTTGTTTTATTAAAGACACCACCAATGCAAATTGATCAGCTATTACACAGGGCTTCTAAATTATGGTTGCCCCATTCTCATGGTTAGTAATATTCAATGTTGGGCTAGTAAATAACTACTATTGCCATGCCCAACAGCTAGTGAAAAACAATTTCTGAAATGTTGCAGTTAAGTCTATTTTGTAAATATGAATATCCTGACCCCACCCCAAACCCCCAATGTTAGTGTTTTTAAGCTCTATCTCCCTCTTTAGGTGACATATCCAATTATTACTATTATTTAATCGAATTGTATTAACTTAAAAAGTAATGTTGGGCTAGTGAATTTTTAACCGTGGCTAGTTAATTTTAAAAATCACTGATCCCATTAGTAGCAAGCAAGGCTGCCCTGTACCACTGGGGTGGGGTGTGATGGGTGCATACACCCCCCCCCCCCCCCCCAACTTTTCTTTTATCAATCAACGACCGATTCTACTTGTCGTCTGCTTGCTAGTTTGGCTGACCCTGATCGCTTATTTTTAACTTGAATCGATTAGCATATATTCCATTTGAAGTAGGCTCAGTAGCGCAATTGCAAAATGTACGCAATTTCTTTCGCATTTTATCGCATTTTATTCTTACTCAACAAAGTGTGAGGAATCGATGGTATAGAATAAAATTCCTCCTGTTCCTCCAACAAAATGTGTATTATTTTTTTTGGGGGGGGGTAGGACATTTCTGTGTAAATTTCCTCCATTTGGGTGCTCTTGTTGCTGCTTTTGTAGAAAATTAGATCTATACTGTATATATATAATGTATCTGATATTGTATATTTACACGGAAATGTGATCCGAAATACGGACGTAATGTTCAATATGTACGGATATAAATAAATAAAATACACGTGTACGGCAAGAGGTCCTTTCCAAACGTCATAACTTGTTCAGATCCACGTCATTTTGGCGGGAGCGCCATTTTTTTTATCAACTTCCGGCGTGATATTTCGCGTGTGGATATGGTTTTAATCGTTACATGTATATGAGGCGATCGAATTAATCATGATCGTAGCCGTGGTTATTGCGATATATGTGAACATATCCATGAAAAACAATAGCGATTTTTATTGTATTTGCATAGGTATTCGTGTTGACCGGATATGGAATAACTAAGCGTTCGTGTTATTCCGTAAAATGTTTGGTTCATTTCCAATCGGAACTCCTCGTACATTTCTACGAAATATAAACACATCTAGCGTAGCGGAATGTGACGAGGTGGTCCGATTGGGTTCATTCCGTCAAAATACAGGTGTCATGGAACAAGTTCAGCCAGCAAACGTTTCGCTAATGTTCGCAAAACTATTTGATTGGTTTCCGACGTGGCCATTTGGTTTACCGTGAAGCGCTTTTATGCTAGGTGTGGGTGAATTCGACCATGATCCAACAAAATCTCGGGTTCTCCCCCCACATACAGTCACACGCATGACCCCCCCCCCCCCCCCCCCCCCACCTTGCTGGCATCTTCCGACGCCTATACCATGGTATGACCCACACCATAATCCTTCCCGCAGGGAATGCCTTTTTTCATACTATGGAATGTAATTTACTACAAGCTATTTATTTTTGAGCCGATTGAAATAGCTTTTGGATGTTTGTTTTTTTTGGGTGGGGGGGGGAAGAGTATTTCCAAAACATATTTACTTTTCTTTACGTCAAACCAAACTAAAATTATTTACAAAAAAAACCTAACATTTTTGTAGGTGGATGGGTCAAATTCATCTGTTGTGAATTTTAAAAACTGGCAAATTTTATTTTCATTTGGCGAAATAATTTTATGAAATAATTGATATTTTATTAGAAAATAACTTGTGTTTTGCAATTTCTGAAGTTTAATAATAAATAATTTGGTGAAATTTTCATCTTACCCTGTTTACCTGTGTGTGCAATTCATGATAGTTTGGTCAGTGACCTATATCACCATTCCACCAAGGCATAGTATCAGTTGGCAAACACAAAACACAAATGCTCACTTAAGGACGGTGAAGCAGTTTATTTAACAACAGCAGACAACATTTGGGTAACAGCACAACATACTGCAAATAATATGAGTATGTATTAAATTACACAACTTACTCAAGGCATACATTTGTAATGCAGTCAGTGGTATATACAAGTTCTATGTTCATGTCCATGGCAGAAAAAAAGAAAGAAGCAAATTCACAGTAATGTTTTAGGTTTATAACCATTAAGTTAATTTTAGACTACTGAAAAGAGATTAACACCAACATATAAGGAAGATCAACCCTTTCAGTACGATCTACTGCTATGAAATTGCACTTCCAATGATACTAAATAGAGCTTGAATACAATTAATTTCTGATCAATTCTTTATTTGACCACACTACAAATGCTGTCAGATATTTTACAGGCACATTCATTTCCTGCATTTTAAATAGATTTTAGTGCTTGTATCCAATTAAGATTAAAGCACACCGTCATGGGCAAACCTCAGCTATCTGAGCAGTCTGTCCAGGGCAGTGGGTTAATAATTATTTTTAGATGTTTGTGAGAAAGAAGTCAGTGTAGTGGCCTTAAACCTCCACATTGAGTCATTACAAGTCACTCTGGGCGAGAGCCCGTACCAAGATGTGAACCCCAGTACCTGTCAGCCTCAAGGCTTAATGGCTAGGTAACTGGAATTATTAGTAATAATAACATAACAGGGATTGTGTGTATGTACATGCAAGTATGTGTGTATGTGTGGATATGTTTCATGAAAAATAGCCTGGAATTTTTCCAGGTTGTTATTTTAAGCTTTGGTGTGTGTGTGTGTATGACAATGTGTGTCTGCATGTGATATAATCTGTATTGGCCATAAATAATAATTGTAACAGCCATCACCTCTAGGACAAGTTCTGTAGTATCTGTAACAATGAGACTGCTAATAATAAGCAGTGATTTAGATCAATGAATTATAATGACACCGAAAAGTAAGAAAGACAATTCAGTTTCCACCATACATTTATTAATTTTGTCTGTTTTGTCAAGTCAAGTATATCCAACCTTATATACACATCTATATGATATGACCAAATGTATTGATAATGGACCCATGTTTCTGAAATAAAAATGTTCATGAAGTTGCATGAATGTATGTATTTTGAATACATAAAATTACAAAATATAATTTAATGCTAGATTTAAGCATTACTACTTTTAGTATGCAATTCATTAAAAAGTATTACAACTTTGCCGACTGCCTGAATTTTGATTCAGTCTGAAAAAAAGAAGAAAAAGTTATTTCATGATTGACAGCGCATATATGCAGACGTGGATACAAGGAGGGGGACAGAGGAACCACCCACTCCAAATATATTCAAATGCTTCTTTTTGGAAAATTTTAATTGGGTTGTCCTTATCACATTACATTGAAACTAGTAAATTTTAAATAGACATAATTCTGCATGTTCTACAGGAGCACTTTACAAGCTAACACCAATATAACTGTTATCCTCAAATCCATGTCATCAACAGTTCTCAGTAACAAATATACATGAACAGGCAGAGGAAAATGGCCTTGCACCAAATACCTACCACTCAAAAAGAATTTAAGGAACACCCATGTTATGAAAATTATTTCAAAAGATTAAAACTTGTGTTAATGTTATGCATTCTTCACTAATTGGTGTGGTGTCATTAAAAATATCCCTCCCCTTTATCTTTCCTAATCAGCAATCTATGAGGTCATTACTACTGTATTATCTAACAGAGATGTGAAAATAAAAATTGTTTATTTGGTTATTACTACTGTATTATCTATAAAATTGTTTGGTTTTTTCACATTCCAGTCAGTTCCCCATGACTTGTATATCAATGGCAATGGTATGTGCTGTCCTGTCTGTGGAAAAGTGCATAATTTATCCCTTGTTTTTTCACATTCCAATCAGTGCCCCATGACGTGTATATCAAAGACAATGGTATGTGCTGTCCTGTCTGTTGGAAAGTGCATATAAAAGATCTATTGTTGTTGATAAAAAAAATATAGCAAGGGTTCCAAGCATCTAAGGTTAGCACTCTACTGACTGAACTAAATCTCACCCTTAGATATCATTTCAAAGTATGCCTGTAACATTTACAGACAAGTTTCAACCCATAAATCATACCACCAAAACATGAGTGTTCATTTAAGTAGTAAAATTAATTGAATGAAATAAAATATCTGACATTGTTACATATGAGATGGAAGATGGTGCAAATGTGTGCATGTGTCATATGGAAGATGATAATATACACGGTCATTAAAACGAACATGGACAATGAACGATTTTATGCTTTAAAATCACGTATCTACAACCGAGGTATTTCACAGACAATGTCCTCAAATCAGAGATTCTTAACATATAACTTAAATACTTTAACTTGACAAATAACCATTCAATTTCACAATACTGAAACAAATTTTAGTTTCCGAGGGGTGTCCTCCTAAATTCAAAACGAGGCGTGTGAAATATTGCACTCCTCATTTGATTAAACTGCATCAAGTGCCAATTTACAAAGCCTGTTTTAGAATTACACGTGTAACTACATACACTTACAATGCTTAAACACCTGCATTTAAGAAAAAAACAGGCTTTGTAAACTTGGCCCTAAATATTTGAAACAGTTTGATTTTTCTTCTGGAAACAGTCAAATGTTTTAACACTTCGCAAGATAACCAACAGCCAATGACAGAGTTTTGGTGCATTTTGTACCTTCAAAAATTTCCCCATGCCATCCATAGGTTGTGTTATCAGATTAACAATGTACAAAAAGGTAATCCAGTGATGTTTTTGGTAAAAAAATTGTTTTATCCCACTTCTCTCACTCCTTTGAATTCCATCTAATTTCTTACTCATCTGGCAGCTTCTATCTTTCAAGTATGAACCTCCTTTGCTGTCCATCTCCACATCACTGTCCTCATCTTTCTAGCCATGACATGCTTGTCTCTTGTGGCCATCCTTGCCTCACAAGTGTGATTTTTCATCAGCTTTAGCTGTGGGCTGTTCACAGCCACATGGGAGTTTTCAGTGTTATTTCTAGCACAGTTAAGAGGAGCTTACAATTATGCTCCCGTATTTCCTGCGATCACTTAGACTAGCGACATGGGTCAGAGACTGAACACATAAGAGGAAATACAGACAGACATACAGACTGACAAGTTTAGAAATAGGGTCATCTAATTGTTTTCAGTAACCAACTGAGCTATGAGAGATCAGAGAAATAATTCCTTATTGTAATATTTGTTTTCGGTGCTTTATAAATGGTACATCAAAGGCAAGAGACAAATGTATATAAAAGATGCTTTGCTACTGAAAGAAAACACTAACTAATGTGACAGGTGTATTCAATTCATTCATTTATTTTTGTGCATATAGCAAGTTGAAGAACATTCACCTGGGAGATACAGGCAAAGTAATGAACTATATTTGTATGACTTGTCTCAACAGATATGGGTTTCATTTTCAATCTACTCCACTCACATGGAAAACATTTTCGAGATCCAAAAATGGATCATCTGGCAATAAAAATTGTAACAAACTGTTTCTATGCAGGGCTTCTAGATTATGTTAGCCCCACTCCCATGACTAGTGATATTCAATGCTTGGCTAGTAAATAACTACTATTGCCATGCCCAATGGCTAGTGAAAAAAACAAATATTGCAGTCAAGTCTATTTTGTAAATACGAATATCCTGCCCCCCCCCCCCCCCCCCAACCCCCCAATGTTAGTGTTGTTAAGCTCCATCTTCTTCTTTAGGTTAAATACCCGATTATTACTATTATTTAGTAAAATTGTATCAACTTAAGTAAAGTAGGGCTAGTGAATTTTTAATTGTGGCTAGTAACATTTTAAAATCACCGATCCCATGGCTAGTGGATTTTATAAAAATGCTAGAAGTCCTGTTCTACAACTCCATGTGATGTCTTACCTAACTCCACTTCAGGAGAGTGATCCTTGGACCATCTTGATATTTTTCATGATGAAGACCAATTTACACAATATAAGTTCAATTCATGACATTTTAGAAATAAGTTGTTTCCAGGGATATGACCTCTTTCACTTTAGTTCAGATAACAACAGTGTTTATTATCATTTGTACTCATTTCAGCTAGAATGATTACGTTGGAATACAGTTTAGAGAAGACTCACTGTACTTATGAAAATAATACCAAAACTGACCTGTTAAGATCATGAAACTAAGTAATGTTTCGTGCAATTTGAATAATTATTTGTCAAGGGAAAGAACACTAACAGAATAAACAAAGACCGTAACACATTATATATATAAATAAATAACTTTCTATGAATTATATGTGGTTTAACACATTTGAGCAGTTTCCTCAACATAGTTATATCTGTGTTTTAAGCCTAGATCACCTTATACGATGCAACACAACTCCCATTGTCGAGCAGTCACGCTGTGTAGTGTGTACCGGTACTGAAAAGCCAGACCACATGGCATTTAACTCAATCGAACATGTTCAGTCACTTTCAAAGTTTGTTATAGTGTAAATGAGTCATGATTGTCCAGTTGAGTCGCATCGTATAATGTAATCTAGACTTCAGTCAGTGTCAGCTCATGAACAAAATCAAAACTTAACATGGCTCAATACCAAAAAAATTGCATTTTAGGTTAACATGGATTTTGCAAGGACAGTTTTTTGTTAACTAACTTGACTGATGTTAATGAGGTCAGACATGTTTATTAAAAACAGACAATCTTACCATGTTACCAATCATTTTGCAGTAAAAATAAAACCATGCCTACGACAAATCTGCCAATAAAATAATCTATATACAAAACAATACTGAGTGTTGCACCCTTTGACAGAATTTAGTTTTCCAAAAAAAACAATACATGAAAATGTACAAATGTTGGTAAAATGTCACAGGCATCCATTTGTCAGATGATAAATAAAATTATACAAAATACAACAGAAAAACAATGAATCACAGATTATATATTTGTTATGAATTTAATGTGCTCTTGGAGTTAACCACACAAATAGAATTAAAATATATTATACACAGATAATCTATCTCTGCCATTTCACTGGCGACAAACAATCTTATGAAATATCAGTTGAACTGAATATCATTACTATATCTGGAAGCTTCATGTCCACTATCTGAAGGCAACATGTATTTAACTCTCACTTTAAAAAGGTTTTATGCTTTAGAAGATGCTTGTAACCCAGGAATATATTAATATATACATATATACACCTGGAAATTAATTTACCACGAGTATCCAAGTTTGGACCATTTCACTTATACCTTGCAAGTAGTTGTGACCATTTCCTGGATGCAAAACACTGAAATTAAAATTCTGGGCAATGTTAGCAATAAAGTGATCTTAGCACTAAGACTGCTTCATGGAATGGCGCCCTGTCCTTTTTATTCAAAAGATATTTAAAAAGACAGACTGAAGTATCATACTGAATGTAATGTAAGAAAATTGATAGAAACAGTAAATGGATGGTAATCAACTATGAAAATGGATGTAATGTAATTAACTATGAAAATGGATGTAATGTAATTAACTATGAAAATGGATGGTAATTAACTATGAAAATGTATGGTAATTACCCAAGGAGCTAAAATCACACTGATGTGCATCTCGTAAGTAATTTATTTACACCATCTCTGTAAATACATATGTACTCAGTGGATACAGAATACGTAAAAGGTCTCAATACCTGGTTTAAAACCCAATGGCATGGACAACTACTTGCAGTTCAGTACAATTCAGGTGGTATTTAATTAATTTCAAGGTGTAAATGTATACTTTAATTTAATTTTATTGAATCAAACTCACCTTGTTATCATGATACTAGTGCAAATAATAATTTTACAAGTTTAAGTAGTGTCAGTAATTTTTTGTTTACTAATATTTGTGATACTTTGCTAGAGCTGTGGATAGGCCATTATTCCAAACGGTGATCCAAAGCTATATGCTGCATAATGACCATGTCATTTTTTATTTTAAAAATAATTTTGTCGTATTTAAATTCTCTATAGTGAAACAAATTTACGACTGAACAAGTTGAGAGTTCTAAATAGTTAAATATATTATAAAAGATTTTTGACAAACTGAACTTCGATTCATATCCGACAGTGTGGAAAACATGAATTAACTTCACAGATGGGGTGCAAAATCTTAATTCAAAATATTTTACCAAAAGAAAATATATTATGCTGTATTTTAAAACAAATGTCTGGTTGATGTCTTGTTCCAGTGCAACAATTGTAGGTGTCAGTCTTCATGAACGAGTTTCAAATCGTTCATCATCCAAAGTGGCAGTTTAAGATCATAACATCACGCTGTCGGAACATTTTTAAGTAAGCACAGTTTACCAATCTATATCATCCAGTAATTTGTGTTTTGTTTCTTAATTTTGTCATTTCTACATTTAAGGTGTACAAACTTCAAAAGTAGTGTTTTTAATTTTTAGTTGTTAGTTAACAAAAACCACAAAACCAGCATCAATATGTGGCAAACTATCTGCTTGAATCATGATATATGCAGTAACACAAATATATGTAATTTACACACACAAAGAAAAACACCACCAGCTTCCGAAAGAACAGCTCCCCATATCCGTGTTTTATTTCTTTCACAAACACTTGAAAACTGGAAGAATCTTAAAAGGTCCATCACGTAACACTAAAATTTCTGAACATGATTCCAAGGAGGGGAGGGGGGGATCAAGCACTTTTTGGTATTGTCATCATAGTCAACTGATAAAAATGCACCTTATACACAAACAAAAAATGATGATCACATTTGGAGAAAAAAAAACCCATCACTGAACGAGAAGTAATAACACCTTTGATTTTAACGTAGCTTTGTCAACCAGTCATCGATGTCTGACTGGACACGACTGTCTGTACCGACGACCCGTTCAAAGTCTGTGCTGTGAATCCGGCTAAAGGCCCGGTGTGCGGGGGGATGCCGTTCACAGTCACGTGATAGTCGGACGAGTGCTGGGGTGTCGTCGACAGGAGGCTCTGTCCGGTCATCTGTAAGTTGTACTCGGCCGTCTCCATGCGTAGAATGTAAGGGATGATGCTGTCTATCTGAACACTGCCAATCAGACCCGAGAAAAACAACTCCTCCATGGTGTTGGGGCTAAATGTTTTGAGGGGCGGAAGGCGCAGCATGAGCTCTGAGATCCGACTAGAGTTTAGTTCACTGTGCTCATTCAGGTGCTGTACGAACTCTTTACCAGCTTTCTCCTGCAGTTTTTCTGCCTGCTTTTTATAAACAAGGTTTGGGTTGTCTGTGGGGAAAAAAAAAAAGAGGAATTTTTATCATGAGGAATTGCTATTAGTATCAGGAAGGTAACACAAAATTCTAAATGTAATATTAAAAATATAGTCTACTGTAAACAGAGATGTAAATAACCATGGGATAAAAAATAATATGAATTGCTTCTCTTTTTCAGCCAACCTTTTTAAAAATTATTATTAATTATTCCTGATGAAAATTACTTTGATCGGCTTCTTTTTATTAGCCAACATAAATAAAATTCATATCTTTGATAATTCTTGTTTTAATTTTTGCATTTAAAGACTAAAACAAAATCCCAAACAGCTTAAGAGTGGCCTTAACTGCCTAAAATTCAATTCTGAAAGGACCCAAATAATATTGATACATTCACTCTACTTTAAGACAGAACAGTGCACCCTAAGTAGGTATTGTTTAACAACAGCACGCCTTACCTGAGTAAAAAAGAACGAGCAGCTTGAGATAGGCGTACTCTGCTTGCGTCACTTGCAGCTGCTGCATCGACACGATGTAGTCTTGAAGTCGAATGATGTGCTCTATGACTCCCTTAACTTTGTCTTGGTCAGATTTCTCTGAAAAATGGTTTAAAATAATGTGTAAATAACCATTTTCACATGGTTGTCAGCTTTTAACATTTTGATTTATCACAACTCATTTTTTTCACAATGGCCTCCAGACTATTACACACAGATATCATGAACACCTAGTCCAATGTTTCATACACTACCAAAAAAACCTCTAATTAATGCATTTTATGATTTTAGTTACCTCAATACACAGAAGCTATTTTCATGTTCCGTAAAGGTTCATATTATGGAAATATATTTCAGCACTGCTAGGATACCATGTAATTTGTATTATCAGGAGACGTAGATTTTTCTTTTTCTTCTTTCTTTTTTTAGAAGTAAAAAAGTACTACCTAAAATCAAGACTGCAAGTGTAAAACATGATCAGAAATAATTTATCCCACTGAATATGAACAGGTTAACCAATAAAGACTGATAATTCTACTGTTTCCATGGTTACCTTGAAGAAGACTTGACTGGAGATGATTTAATATGGCTGCGAGGATTGTGGGCAAACACATTGTTGTTGAACACTGTGACAGCCCAAGAGTGAAGAGTTCACTCCAACATGACCTCACCAGAGTCGTCTGCATTTCAGGACTGAAAACACAAACACAATCAACATTTCACGTCAATCAATAATTCATTAGCCAGTCAATCATTCACCATTCAATTATTCATTAGCCAACTTTTTACCAGGGAATCCTTCACCACAAAACGTTTTACCGGTCATCATTTACTGATTTCTTGCCAATCAATCCTCCACTAATCAACCTTTTACCAGACATCATTCACCGATTTCTTGTCAATCAATCATTTACTGACTTCTGACTAATCAATCATTCACTACTCAACTTTTTACCAGTGAATCCTTCACTACAAAACATTTTACTGGTCATCATTCACCGATTTCTTGCCAATCAATCATTCCCTGATTTCTGACTAATCAATCATTCACTCATCAACTTTTTACCAGTCAATCTAATACTGTTTCATCAGTGTATGATGAAAAATTTGCACAAAGTTCCACATGGATTTGGCACAAGACAGTATTACCTCAACATCTGGAATGCAGCAATAGACCGTGTCCAGTGCATGGAGAGAAAGAGAAGGCGTGAGGCACTCTCACAGATGTAGTGAACATTCAGATATGCTGGCATCGGAGCTGGCGTCGTCAAGTTGAACTGAAAGTTCGATTCCGTTAACAGTGGACCTGAAATGAAAAATTAATATACTAGAAATTATAATATGCATAAAGCTGCAAAAACTCTGCAAGTGGGGGAATCAACCAATATAAATAATGTTTATTTAAAGTTTTAAAATTTAATAAAATTTTAAAAATATTTATCTATTAGTTTGTGAAGACTGTCCCCGAGAATACTTATTCTAAGGTTGAGAACAATGCAATTCAAAATTTAATAAAAATTCATAAAATTCAAAATTTTCAAAATATCTCTTTATTAGTTTGTGAAGACTGCCCAAGGGAATCATTTTGTATCAAGTTTCAGAATTTTGCACATTGATTCAGATAAAAATATTTTCTACACTCAGATGTCAGTTACTAGCTTTGGTCTTCAACACGAAGGCTTGAATAAGTGCAGCTTAAAGTAATTTGCAACATCTCTTTAGAAAATATTTACAAAACAGACTGAGACAAGTGAAACACTGTCATCATTGTACATATGATGTGCCAATACACAAATTCTTACCATCGATATCAATAATAAAAGAGTTATCTGGTGAATCAGAGCTGACGTTCGAATCGTTCAAACTCGTTTCAGAAACTCCAGATTGATCAAAACTACTGCCAGTCTAAAAACAAAAAACAATGAGAATTAGGGCATGATAAAAATACAAAGCACAAGAGACAGACACAATAAGAGATTACATCAATAAGCCCATTTCTTTCAGTACTACATTGACATTTAAGCAAACGTACTCTGGTGACACTCCATAATTGACGTATGCATTCATATTCTTTAAATAAAAACATTACAATGGCAATTTGACACTGAAAGCTCTCCAGCGTTCAAAAAACAAAAAACGTTAGGCCCTAATTTATTTTGATGTAAGGACATCCAAAATGACGTCATTCGAGTTTGATGTTATTTCCATTCAAAAATACAACGCGCCACATATTCTTACGTCATTTGAATATCTAGTAATGGCTGACTGGAATTAAAGTTGTGTGTACAGTTTACAAAAACATGTTGTATGAAGCTTGAGATTATATGATAAAGAGGTTATTACCCTCGTGTATTTCGGTATCGTCAATATCATATATTAGGAATAAAAATAATGTATTATGCGAGCATAATACATTATTTTTATTCCTAATATATGATATTGACGATACCGAAATACACGAGGGTAATAACCTCTATGTATCTTAAAAATAAATTAATTTAAACATAAGAATAAGAAGAATAATAATAATAATGACAATGAATTTGCAAAAACAAAAACGTATAATAAAAAAAAAACCTAATCAGGGACTGACATCCATTTAAAACTAAAAGTCCTGTAACATGTTTAATGAGGCTTAATTTTATTGCATTTTCTTTTGCTGTAAAAGCATTAGGTTAACGTGACATTTATCAGTACTGTAAACCCACTCTACAAAGGTATCATGTATACCCTTGTGCTAACTGCAGGTACAATTAGGACTTATAATTTATAAGAAACTGATGTAAACGTGAAATTTTAACATTAAACGTTAATGCAAAAATTGACCGCCACTGCTGTTGGAAAAGTAGTACCTATATCTAGATTTTTTACTTCTTAAAGGCGAGACAAAAATGACATTGGACACAAAATCTACAGAACTTGTGTTTTTAAAAACAGAGGATTCCTGTGAATTTTTTATTAAGTAACAAAGACAGGAAATTTTTTTGGATAGAGCAATAGGAAATATTTTGTTTAGTATCGCATCAAGATTTGCTATGCAAAATTCAAAGAATGCTACACAATTCTAAAACATTAACTAATAATTACTAATCAACTAAAAGTGTTGCTAATCAAATTTTGAAAACAAAATGTTTCCTGGACTAAAATGCAGAATTCTTTTAAAATTGGAATGATTTTCATTTCATTTCATTTCAACTTATTTTCGTGCTTATATCCAATTAAGGTTCAAGCACATTGCTCTGGGCACACACCTCAGCTATCTGGGCTATCTGTCCATGCCAGTGGGTTAGTTGTTAGTTGTTAGTGAGAAAGAAGAGGATGTAGAGCCCTTAAGAACTCACTCTGGGTTGGAGCCGGTACCGAGCTGCGAACCATGTACCTACCAACCTGTAGTCCGATGGCTTAACCACTGTGCCACAGAGGATTTTCACTTCTGGAACAGCTTTACATACCTGCTGTGGTTGCACAGCTTTTGCTAGTGTATCGAAGGCTTTGGCAACGGAGTCTGAGCTTTCCACATCCTGGTCTCCATTTGACGGCGTCACAGGATTGCTGCACGGGTTGCTCTGGTCTCCATCGTTGTTGCCCATCGTTGCCAACGTCGTCACAACGTTGGCCAGGGTACTCAGATCTGACAAAAGAAACCAGCAATACTTTAAAGAACTGTAGGTCTCACAATTTCAAATTTTGTTGGAAACACATTTTCAGTTGACACATGTCTAACAAAAGAAATCAGCAATACTTTAAAGAACTGCAGGCCTCACAATTTCAATTTGTATTGGAAACACATTTTCAGTTTCTCGGAATTTGTCAGAAACTGTTTTTCAGCAATCATGGTAATGGTGCATTATGTTACATGATAATGGGTAACACGCTTTTGGTTCTGTGCTTTTGCAGACACTACCAGAAACCATAATTTTAGTGAAAGCCACACGTCTGAACTGGAAAGAGTGTGGATTTAAGCTGTCAGTGCCGAACTAAGTTGAAACGACACCATAACAGTACATGTACTTGTATGTACATAAACCAAAATGATGAATCCATTAGAATATACAAAGTTGTATCTCTTTACAAGACTCAGACCAGATAGTTTTTATGAAGCTATGACAGGATTATAAAATCAATGCTTAAAACATACATACATGTACAGAGAAACAATAACTGAAACTAGGAAGAAAATGTCAGACTCAAAATCCTGTATAAATTACAATATTAATATTCTTAAATCAAAAAGATATAAAGATTTAGTAACTGCTTATTTTATTATGTACATTTTGTCATCAAATCAATGTAAAACTAGCAAGATTAAATTCTACTCTTTTTATTAGTGCTACATGTAAGTAGACAGTAGCAACAGTGACAAATCAGCATTTATGATGTCATTTACCATAAATATACATAACAACGTTAGCAAACCTATATGGTCATTTCAGACTAAAATAGAAAAAAGGCTAATTAAAGAAATAATATCTTCAATGAGTATTGATTTGTTATTATCTGGGTAATATAAAGAAAAATTGTTTACACATTTTCAAACACATTTTTACAAAACTGCTAACACTATATTTTGTTAAGCACAAACTCCATACCTGTGTTGGCAGTCGTGACACTGGACATCTGCGATCCGAGGACCACCAGGCCCTGGTCAGTCTGAATGACTCGCTCCTGCAGGTTCGACAGTAGACTGGTTCCTGGCTTCACGTCTTCGGTGCTCACCTGAAAAACAGGCTGTTGTGCATCATCCTGCCAACCAGCCCCACAGTCGTCAGTGATATCGAATCTTTAAAAACATCCTCACAACACATATCGCAGAACTCTTTCACTGCCTTATCAATCATGCTCATCAATGGCAACAGAGAAATGATATTATGAATATTATGAATACTGTACAACACATTTAACAACAGATTTACAGGGCTTGAACGTAAGAATTTGTCTCCCATGGCAATTTTTAAAAGAATTGTCATGGGTGAAACAGTCCACCGATGGCAATTTTGAGCCTCCCTATGGCATTTTTTTTTAAAGTGACATTTGCAGCAAATAAACCTGAATGAAAGGCTACCTTGTTATATGTAGATATCTTTTAAATGTGCAAATGTTGAGAAGCTTTATCGACGGCACAAAAGTGCCATCGGTGACGCTCTCTACCTATGGCAATTTATATCTCAATGACGGCAATTGCTGTCGGTGCCGCCATTAAGTTCGAGCCCTGGATTTAGCCAATCCCCTCCCCCAAATGTCATAGCTTTACAAATCTTCTAGGTTTTAATCTCTAAAATTTTACTTGACTTTAGAGAAGTACCTGTAGGCGTTGATTGATATAAAATTTAAAAACCTAAAAAGTGTGGACTTCTAAAAAGACAAAAATCTGGCGTGTGTTAGCAGGAATTTCCCTGTCAGTTCAGTTGGTAGAGTGTTGGACTTTTCACAGAGAGTTAGTGGTTCACATCCCCTTAGTAGGATGTAGATGTAGGATGTCTGACAGATGAACAATAATCCAGCAAGAAGATGCAGATAATCTAACAACTATAAAAGTTAAAACATATAATTACCCTTCCTGCAAATGTCGGTATGGCTGCCGAAGGGCTGTTGAAGTCTTTACGGATGTAAATCCTCTGTGTCGACGTCGCCACTGTAGCCGCCATCTTTTCTTTCTGATCAGAGGGTTTTCTTTCTTGCTGAACAGCTACACACAAACCAGAAACTAGAGTCAATAAAAGAAACTTCATTCGTCTTGGCTTTTGTACACTACAGTCCTTACTTTGAACAGACCAGAAGCCAAAACTGCTCGTCTCTTAGCAACCTTGATATCACACTAGGCTACCCAATACAGACTTAAACATCCGAAGAAATCAACTAACAAAATTACGAACAAAATTCAGTTGTTTTTTCCTTCAAAATCAGCCACAGTACAAATGAACATATACTAGTCAATGGTTTGCTGCAACTTAAATCATTATTGTCTATTTTCTTCAACAAAAAACAAAACATGGGGAAATGAAAAACAAGCAAAAGGAAGATATTAAAGCTTTTTAACGAAAAAAAGTTAGTGACATGATTTTACGAGTCACAGTAAACAATATCTTTTTATGGATGGTATATAAAGAACTTGCCCAAACTCAACTCAGGTTTTTGAAAGTTCATTTTTGGAATTTGTTTTAAAATATAAACTCAATGAAACAGTATTTCCTCTGCTATACAATTTTTTTTCATATAAAAAACAAAGAAGAAATTAAACACGAAGTCAAATGTTATTAATATTTCTCTTTGGATATTTGTATCCTGACTTTAAAATTGTTATCAGAATGTGGAAAATTTTGAAGAAAAACATGTTTTGCAAAACAAAACAAAACAAAAATTTAATTTAAACTTTTTATCAAAAATAAATAAACAAATAGTGTATTAAGTTTTTTCTTTCCCCCCCCCCCCCCCCCCACTTAAATTGAAGTAACAATCAAAACAATTTTTTTTTAAATTTCATCTACATGTATATACATGTACACTGTATGTTCATAAAAAACAAGAAAGGTTACTGAAATTTAATACACTGTCGGATATCAAGAAATAAATGAAAGTAACCATTTTTTTTGAAAGGGCACAGAACATGATTGCATATCATTTTTATATTTTTATATTTTAAAGAAGGAAAACATTATTTCCAAGCAGTTTTGACTTGTGTGTCATAATTTTTATAGTGATTCTCTTTTATCGATTATTTGGGATTTTTTTATATAACTTGATATTACTTCAATTTAACACAAGTATAAACAAGTATAAACAAGTAAAAACAACTTTTAAAAATGAAAAGATTTAAAGGAAACACTGTAACAGCCAAGATGTTATTATAAGGAAGAACAAGTCCGTCATTAAAACACAAATATTTTGTTTGTAGTGTACAAAAAGCCATAATTGACCATCTTACCATTAAAACCTGTTCCTACTGGGTAATCTTCATATTTCGGGGATTTATCGATGAATGCTAAAACAGGAAACAACAGCTGAATGTCACTTTCTAGCGAGACATGCATGAGGTTACAAATCAATGGGTGCCTCACTCCTTCTCCTGACTGGCCAGTGCCGCAATTACTCGCCATCCATACATGGGCGTGGCCAACTACCGTACATGTATGTGAGAATGATTGCGAAGCCAACAAGAGATCGGTCTATTAGAAAACACACTTAACACCCATAACAACAAAAGCAAATACATGCAAGGACACATCTAGGTTATCTGAGGTGGTGAGGAAAGAATTATAAAAAAGGTATCTTTTGAACTCCCAAGATCTACTTTCATTACAGGAATTCACTAGAATCTTGCAGGAACATGTACACGTACTGGCCTATGCAAATTGAAAATTTGTATAACCTATCTATTGGTTGAAAATTTGCATAACATATTTATGAATTGAAAATTTGCATAATCTATTATGGTTTAAGCAAAAATCAATTTATGTAACTAATTTCCTTTTGCATAAACTGTTGTGGCATTACTTCCATGTAAATGATGTCCTAATTTAATGCACAAATAAAAAATATGATATGCAAAATTAAGATTTGGTTGTTCTCACAATTTTCAGTAGCCTGATGTATCACTTGATTCATGTACATATCAGGAGACATATTTTAAAATCTTAGGTACCATAGTTTAACTGCATGTACATTTTAATGACAGTATTTCCAGTTGATACTGTAATCATAAGCAAAACCAAATCAATAATGAAGAGTTTGTATAAGTGTACTTTATATGCGTACATGTATGTACTTGCTAAATGAACATTTAATGGATAACCACATAACCTATTGGTGGTTCAGGTAAATTTAAAAGATGTGTAACTGACACATAAAAAGAACAACAGTTTGCAGTGATGTACTGTGCCTTGCATGTATTATTCAATCAAAGTGGATCAAATTTATGCATTTAAATTACCGGAATCTGTACTGAAATTACATTACTACAAACTGACACATACATTACAGATGTTGGTCAGTAGTTGGAGAAAAAAATTAAGACTGCATTGCATGTAGACTATATATATACTGAACAAAATAAGAAACTTTGCTTGAACATAACTTGATGAAAACAAACCAGGGGAATAATTGTTATATATGTGTTTAAAGAGTGTTCCATGATGCATCGTTTGGTGCAAAAATCATGGCCATAGGTTAACAGAAACTGGGAGAAATTTTGACCAAGTGTGGTAGGGGTTAAAAATAAAAACACCCACTTAATAACTGGTATGACCACCTCTTGAATTGAACACTGCAGTGCATCGCAGGCGCATAGAATTGATTAAAGTGTTGATTTCTGCCTGTGGAATATTGTTCCATTCCTGAATGAGCGCTTGACGAAATTCGTTGACGTTAGCAGGTGGGTTGGGACGACGCCTCAATCGTCTGTCCAGACTATCCCATGCATGCTCGATGGGGTTGAGATCAGGACTTTTAGTGGGCCAGTCATCAATGAAATCAATGTTATTTGTCCCAAGAAAATTTACAGTGTCTCTAGCTGTATGAGAGGTGGCAAATTCATGCTGAAAAATCGAGATGTTGGCGTTGTTATGGAACAGAGGAATGACGTGATGAGCGAGAATGTCATCACACTAACGTTGAGCATTTAAATTGCCATCAATGACGACTAGTGGTGAACGATAACCATGGGCAATGGCTGCCCAGACCATGACAGAACCCCCACCCCCGAAACGATCTCGTTCAAGAACACAACAGTCAGCATAGCGTTCATTTCTCCAACGGTAGACGCCATCACCACGTTGTAAAGAAAATCGGGATTCATCCGAAAAAAGAACGGTATTCCAGCCAGGGTTCGTACACCTTGGGCTGTTAAAATTTCCATAACTTTTCCAAAACTTTCCATAGCCCACAAATCCAAATTTCCAAAACCATTTCCAAGCAAACTCAATCACAACAAAGTGGTTTTTTGCAGTTTTTAGACATGTTTGTCAGAGTTAAAACTTTTGCCTTGACTAAGCTGTGTGGTATACATGCAGGATTACTAGTAATAAAAAAATTAATGTAATTTATTTTGGCGTTTTAAAATGCAGTTTTATTCTTGGGAGTGGACATGACACTTTCCGGGCATTTTAAATGTAGTCAATAGGTACAATGGTCATTCAAATCATAGATACATCAAACTCGCGGCAAACTCGTGATGATCTGTGCAAGCGCAAGCACAGATAGCCTGAGTTAATCTTTCGGGATCAGGCTAAAATGGAACCTCTACCAAAACGGAACCATTTTCGTTGGCTAGGCTATAACGGCATCTCACTCGTGATGATCTGCGCAAGCGCAAGCACAGATAGCCTGAGTTAATCTTTCGGGATCAGGCTAAAATGGAACCACTACCAAAACGGAACCATTTTCGTTGGCTAGGCTATAACGGCATCTCACTCGTGACGATCTGCGCAAGCGCAAGCACAGATAGCCTGAGTTAATCTTTCGGGATCAGGCTAAAACGTAGCCCGAGTACTCTGACTGTAAGAGAGCTAGACGGACATTTGGACATAAATACGCTCTCATTACAGTCAGAGACTAAGCTATGTATTTTTTTGGCAATTCCCGACAACCAAAAAGTTGGCAAAGATTTCCGCTCTAATACCACAACAATCCTATGTTTGACGTCAAATAACTTTACATCGATCATTTTCGAGTTAACTGATCCACATATCCACATATTAATCACTAATACACATACTACAGAAAGAAAGCACAGCACCGACAGCACCCACATTCAGCTACGCTTCATGACACTCCGTCGCAAGAATTACAAAGCTCGGTGACCTATTTCGTGACGTAGATCACGTGATCACCCACTGGGCGATTCCGCCTTGTGCAACAGTTACAGGGGCCGTCTCATACCAAGCGACGTTACAACATGGAAGAGTTGGCTAATGGTTTCCTCTCTAACACAGTGATAAAATTACCAAATATTTGACATCCAATAGCCGATGATTGATGAATCAATGTGCTGTAGTGGTGTCGTTACACAAAAACTTTTTTTGGTGATTGTCGGGCACTTGTCGTTTTGAGACGGCCCCTGGAAGACGGAATGGCTGAGTGGGCGATCATGTGACGCATCGTCACGATATAGGTCGGCGAACTTAGAATTCTGCTGTCCGGAGTTTGCCGAAGCTTAGCTGAATGTGGGTGCTGTCGGGTTTCTTTCTGTAGTGTGTGTATTAGTGATTAATATCTGAATTTCTTTTAATCAATCAACTCCGATGTAAAGGTATTTGACGTCAAACATAGGATTGTTGTGGTATTAGAGCGGAAATCTTTGCCAACTTTTTGGTTGTCGGGAATTGCCAAAAAATTACATAGCTTGGTCTCTGACTGTAATGAGAGCGTATTTATGTTCAAATGTCCATCTAGCTCTCTTACAGTCAGAGTACTCAGGCTAGCTAAAACTGAACCACTACCAAAACGGAACCATTTTCGTTGGCTAGGCTATAACGGCACCTCATTATATTGGCTAAAACAGGGCGTTGGGTCGGGGCTAAATATTGGTGAAACAAACCAGTTTTTCATACATTTTATTTACGGCAAGGACATAATTTTCCATAACTTTTCCATAGCCAAGGTAACAAAACCTGATTTTCCAAAACTTTTAAGGTCCTGGAAAACACTGTGACGAATTTCCAAAACTTTCCAAGACTTTCCAAAACGCGTACGAACCCTGTCCAGCGTCGCCGTATCCAACGAGTGTGTACACGTGCCCAATTAAGACGATTTAGACGATGACGTTGCGTTAAACGCATCCGATGTAAGGACGTCGTGCATGTAAACCGTTCTCCCGCAGACGATTACAAACAGTTTGCCCACTGATTCGGTTATTGTGAAGCCCACGTGTGTTAGCAGAAGTAGCAGTGGCAGTTTAGAATCGATTGCGCAAATGCGTGTTCATGATATAGCGGTCTTGACCACACGTTGTAACGCGGACGTCCACGACGTGGAAAGTCGTTGGTGCTTCCTGTCGTTCCTGGCGCATAGAATTGACTAAAGTGTTGATTTCTGCCTGTGGAATATTGTTCCATTCCTGAATGAGCGCTTGACGAAGTTCGTTGACGTTAGCGGGTGGGTTGGGACGACGCCTCAATCGTCTGTCCAGACTATCCCAGACATGCTCGATGGGGTTGAGACTTTTAGCGGGCCAGTCATCAATGAAATCAATGTTATTTACCCTAAGAAAATTTACAGTGTCTCTAGCTGTATGAGAGGTGGCATTATCATGCTGAAAAATCGAGATGTTGGCGTTGTTATGGAATAGGAATGACATGATGAGCGAGAATGTCATCGCGGTAACGTTGAGCATTTAAATTGCCATCAATGACGACTAGTGGTGAACGATAACCATGGGCAACGGCTGCCCAGACCATGACACAACCCCCACCCCCGAAACGATCTTGTTCAAGAACACAACAGTTAGCATAGCGTTCATTTCTCCTACGGTAGACGCGCACCCTGCCATCACCACGTTGTAAAGAAAATCTGGATTCATCCGAAAAAAGAATGGTATTCCAGCGTCGCCGTATCCAACGAGTGTGTACACGTGCCCAATTAAGATGATTTAGACAATGACGTTGCGTTAAAACACATCCGACGTAAGGACGTCGTGCATGTAAACTGTTCTCCCGCAGACGATTACAAACAGTTTGCCCACTGATTCGGTTATTGTGAAGCCCAGGTGTGTTAGCAGCAGTAGCAGTGGCAGTTTGGAATCGATTGCGCAAATGCGTGTTCATGATATAGCGGTCTTGACCACGTGTTGTAACACGCGGACATCCTCGAGGTGGCAAGTCGTTGGGGCTTCCTGTCGTTAGAAATCTTACGCGAAGATTTCGTATCACTCGACTAGAACTCACAACATGCCTTGCAACGTCTTCTGTCGACATGCCAGCATCAAGCATGCCAATCGCCCGTTCGCGTAAATTATTGGGTATTCTTGGCATACTAAAAATGCTACAATGTAAAAAACTTTAATTTGTTTACAAATTTTGAAGTGTTTTCGTTCACTTGACAACAATGTCAGTAAGACAAGTAAAAACAATTGACCGAATACTACACGGGACATGTCGAACCATGCATGCATGTGCAAATTGAATTTCACGTTGTCGACGATTAACAGTGCAAAAATAATCGATAAAATTCATGAATCCTGATAATACAGCTCAAGGCTAATACTACCTATATAATTTCATTACACAATGAATTCTTTAACACAACAAATACTATATGTACAAATCGGAAGTTTCTTTTTTTGTTCAGTATATATATATATATATGTGCATCCATGCCTGTAATGTCCGAGCAAGGGTTTCATTAAACATTCATTTATTCTACCATATCCAGAACGTAGGTACCATTCTCAACTTGATTGATGCTCATCAGAATCTACAGGTAACTAACTGCTGGTCGCAAGTCATGTTGACACCTGCAGAAAGTTGTGTTGCGGATTTTTAAAAACTCTAATACTAAATTAAAGTACTTCTTCAATACTAGTTACTCTAAAAGCCAAAATGCACTAGACAATATTATTTTACATGACAATAATCATTAGTGTAAAGAGGGCGCAATATAATGAGTATACTAATGTATACTGGGTATACGGCTGTCCATGATATATTCAAAGTTTCAAACATATTCACAAACTAAAATGATTCCACACATAAACTGCGAACAACATCTTAAGACAAGGAACAAACAAAACATGAATAGACAGGTTGATAAAGAATTCACAGACACGAAGCATAGAAATCTTCCTTACACAAAACTAGTTAGGAATCGATTTAGTCTTAATACTAGAGAGAGATTTAAATAGTTCCTCTGGTGTCATGGAAAATAATGCCTTATTGACTCTCAAGAAAGTGATAATCAATTTATATGCAATGTTAATTCCTCTTTGACAGTCTTCTGTTTAAAATCTACATTTTGTGCTAACGTACTACCACTCAAGCAGACTGTTGTGTTTGACAGCTTCAACAAATGAAAATCTGAGATACATAAATGTGTAACTTTATTTAAAATGTAACTCAGCAGTAAAGTGCTCACAGTCGGTGTAGGATCAAACCCATCTGTGACTGGTATATCAGAGTCTGTGGTATGTACTATCCTGTCTATGGGATGGAGTATATAATAGATCCCATGCTACTATTAGAAAAATGTAGCAGTTGTGCTCTCTAAGACTATTATGTTAAAATTACTGAATGTTTGACATCCAATAGCCGATGATTAATACATCAATGGGCTCTAGTGGTGTCATTAAACAAAACAAACTAACTTTATTTCAAATTATTTTTTAAATGTAATAAAGATGGCTGTATAAAATGTTTTACTTTATGGCAGAATATTTATCTGTAACACGTTTGATATTAAAACATTTATTTATGTGGTATGATACTAGATGTGCAAATAAAGACACCCAAAACTTAGGAACACAGTATGTTACTTATTCTTGGTAATATACAGTTGAATCCACTTATTTGCATTCACAATGTATACTGGTTTATAATTCCTTAAAAACATTCAATTACTGTCAAATACGCTGTATTGAGAATGGCCAACAGGCAACATAAGCCAATATATATATGTATGCATGTTTTGATGATGAGTAAAGAAACAATAGAAGCCCAAATAAAATTCCATACAAACATTATATACATGTAAGGATGAGAACAGAATATTTCTTAAAGCAATGCTACAAGCAACACAAAATGTCAATTGGATCTGAATATGGAAAAAACAACAAAAAAACTACAGAAAACAAAAATAAAAATAGCTTTCTGCCAACAAAAATGAAACAGTAGAATTGTTGGATAAAAATTTAATAAAAAAAAACAAAAAAACTACAATATCACTAAGAACAACCCAGTGACAATGTGACTGATTTGGTTGAAAATATTTCATACGGTCGACCTCTGGCAACCAAATTTCAAGATAGCTTTTGCCAGCAAAAACAAAATAGTAGAATTGTTGGATAAAAAGAAGAAAAAACACACACAAAAAGACGTCACTAAGAACAGCCCTCTACAATGTGACCAATTTGGTTGTAAATATTTCATACGGTCGACCTCTGGCAACCAAATTTCAAGATAGCTTTTGCCAGCAAAAACAAAATAGTAGAATTGTTGGATAAAAAGAAGAAAAAACACACACAAAAAGATGTCACTAAGAACAGCCCTCTACAATGTGACCAATTTGGTTGTAAATATTTCATACGGTCGACCTCTGGCAACCAAATTTCAAGATAGCTTTTGCCAGCAAAAACAAAATAGTAGAATTGTTGGATAAAAAGAAGAAAAAACACACACAAAAAGACATCACTAAGAACAGCCCTCTACAATGTGACCAATTTGGTTGTAAATATTTCATACAGTCGACCTCTGGCAACCAAATTTCAAGATAGCTTTTGCCAGCAAAAACAAAATAGTAGAATTATTGGATAAAAAGAAGAAAAAACACACACAAAAAGACGTCACTAAGAACAGCCCTCTACAATGTGACCAATTTGGTTGTAAATATTTCATACAGTCGACCTCTGGCAACCAAATTTCAAGATAGCTTTTGCCAGCATAAACAAAATAGTAGAATTGTTGGATAAAAAGAAGAAAAAACACACACAAAAAGACGTCACTAAGAACAGCCCTCTACAATGTGACCAATTTGGTTGTAAATATTTCATACAGTCGACCTCTGGCAACCAAATTTCAAGATAGCTTTTGCCAGCAAAAACAAAATAGTAGAATTGTTGGATAAAAAGAAGAAAAAACACACACAAAAAGAAGAAAAAACACACACAAAAAGACGTCACTAAGAACAGCCCTCTACAATGTGACCAAATTGGCAGTAAATATTTCATACGGCTTAGCCATGATGATCGAACCAAAGTTAATATAAACTTATCAGTGACTGTTGTCATTTATCGACTCTGGTCAAATTGGCATAAGTTTGTTTTACAAACTACTACTTTAACTTTGCCACTCATAAAATGCTGTAATAATGACCTACTAATGGCACATGGCTTGGAATCGAGGTTTCCTTTGGCTAAATCTACATCATCAGTATTTGTACTTAATGTGCAAAAAATGTCACAGCCACTTTCATTCATTTCTAATATCTGTTCAGTTTGCTATACTATCTCAATTACATACAAGTATGAATATTTTTACAAATATTAGCATGTTTGTTTTATATAAAGATGTAATCCCTCTGAGCCCTCTATATGTATAGCTCAGCATACATGTATGTGTACTGAATTCAGTTGATGCCAAGGCTGTAAATGTGTTCAGTTGTTTAGTTAACAGTATTGATTTTAAAAGATGTACATTGGTTTCCAGATTTCTAATTTTGTGGTTGAGCTATTTTTCAAATAGAAATAAAAACGATTCCCAACATGTAGGGGATAAGAGAACAAAACTTAATACTGCATGCCGCATCTTCGCCAAAAAACAAGCACTTCTATTTGCACTACTGCCGAATCATCCATTAAAGTAAGAGGAGGAATGGCTTCGATACTCCAACAGGCTAAGATATGACAGCATGAAGAGTTGACATGTGTTGTTTGTGCAAAAAAATATATATATTTGTGTAAAAACAGACTTTATTACAAGGTATACATGTAGTAGTTTTAAACATGTCAATGCTAATAACATTCAATATCACCATATCTGGACTCATTTCAGGAGCAGGTAACTGGTCAAAAAATTTGCTACTGGAATTTTTTAAAAGTAGATATGTACCTGTACGTTATAATGTAGGGAAGACATGCCTTTACTAAACCAGATGTCACCTTCACACTGGAAAATGGTAACATTGAAGGCAGCATAGAAGCTATGGATCAGGTGATTTATTTTGTTTGCGGTGATTGTGGTAAGATGGTGGGTACTGACAATAGAAAATTGTAATTATCAAGAGTAAGGAAACACAATGTTTTTTCTTTTTTGGGTGAAAATAGCCTGAGCCAGGTTAACAGGGAAACTCTTCACTGAATGGTTTTAGGATTTGACCTGCGAAATAAAACTAAAGTGAAGGAAATTGGATTTGCTAGTTGACAATTGCACTGCCTATTTTGACAATTGCACTGCCTATTTTAAGTATTTACGAACAGTCAAGGTAGAACATGTCAAAACTGATGTTCCTTCTAAAACTACGTTGTTGATTCAACCATGTGAACAATACTGATGGGATGAAAAACAGCACTGCTAATGACCTTGAAAAATGAACTGACTTTACTTCATGTGACAGATATGTTGGAGGGACAAGTGGGAAAATGTGACATTAGAAGTTTGTTTTCTTTAACAACACCACTAGAGCACATTGATTTATTAATCACAGGCTATTGGATGTCAAACATTTGGTAATTTTGACATATATAGTCTTAGATAGGAAACCCGCTACATTTTTCCATTAGTAGTAAGGGATCTTTTATATGCACTATCCCACAGCCTTTGATATATCAGTCGTGGTGCACTGGCCGGAACAAGAAATAGCCCAATGGTCCGACCGACGGGGATTGATCCCAAACCAAGCAAGCACTTTACCAGTGGACTACGTCCCACCTGTGACATTAGACACAATTGTCAACTGCTTAATGAATGGTAGAATTTATATTGCCAACACTGAGGAAAACAAAGGTGACTGAACTAAACAACCAACCACTGGTAGGTGTGAGCACTAGTCGATAATTTTGACCAACATGATGCCACCTTGGACCAAGCCATAGGATTTCAAATTTCATGGGAAACACTTTTTGGGTTCCGTGCCCTGAGATCATGGGAACCCATCGGAAGCTGTTTTTAGGTTCCATGAAAACAAGTTATGGGAACCCATTTCTTATACCATAATGCAATGGATTGTCAAAATGCTATGCAGGTTGGGTAATATGTTCGAATCTTGCCAACTGACTTATTATTTTAAATGACAACAAATAAAGGTTCCAATCCAGCTAACTGACTGTCCTTGAATAAACTAAATGTGGAGATTCATCATTGTCAATTATTATATATGTTAATAAGTTTAATGATGCCCAGTAGATCTGAAAATCACCAAGTCCCCAACTGGCCGTTTGCACCATCACTGAGTCACGGCAAGTGCTGAACGCAAGATACATCGATCTGTTTGCATTACGGCCAGTTCTGGGCTGAAAAAGTTGAGTCCGCCAAAGCTACGTTTTGAAACTCAATATTTTCGACACAGTCGCGCCCCTTCCCCTCCCCTCCCCTCCACATTACATTACGCATTCTGTTCTGACTGACAGCTACATAAATATAACAGTTTACGTCATTTTTGCCCTTAATGAAAAGACAGGAAATAGTGGAGCTTATTCGATTGTCACCTTCAGTACTCATGTGCGTGTGTGACATCGGCAATAAATTTGTCGACTTCAGTGACAGTAATAAAAGGTTAATTATTTTTATCTAATAATATTTGAATTAAAATCCTACTTTAGGTCCCTAAATTTAACAGCGACACTACAAATAATTAGCGCCAGTGATTTTGGTTCAAATGTGCAATTTACATATGGATCAATTATTTATATATATATGTGTGTACACGGGTACAATGTAGGCTCATACCTATTATTATCTACATCATCGAAACTGGAATGGACTCATGTGTGGAAGTGGATGCGTTTGCACGTGTACAATAGGAAGAAGGATGTCGAAAATCACAACTTTTTTTGTATCGTACTAAATGAATGGCCCCTTAAAAAAAATTATTTGGGCAATTTCATACTTTGGGCACTCTATATCTAACAGATATCAGATCATTATCAACTGCATCGACTTCGACTCCAAAACCGCCACTGTATGGCCATTTTAAAAAAGTTTTCAAAGAAACGGATTCAGACTTTTTCTTCTTTGGAGCAGAGGTCATGATATCAATATTACAATTTTTGGTCGGGTTTGATTTGAGCGCGGTGTCAAACTCTGATTCGGGTTTACTCGAACACTGAGAAATATGGCGAACACTAAAATCCGAATAGGGTGTCGTGATTGTGTGGAAAACTATCTCCAGTAGTTTTATATGAGAAACATTATTTGTATATATAGATAAATATTTTAATTTTTTTAATCGACATAATAATCATGGGAAACGAAATTTCGGTTCTGTGGTTTTGCCGACATGCTACCAGTAACGACCATTACTGTGAAATCTGATGGCCTGTCATCAAACACTAACTGACGATGAAATTCGTTTCATTATCCACAGAAATTCTCTAGATACATGTCTGAGATATATCCGATGGCAGTGATGAAACACGATGCCAATTACATTGCACCAGTAACAGCTGTGGTATGTGCTATCCTGTCTCATGTCAGCAGGTATCTGAAAACTGGGAGAACAATTGTTTCGTTCATGTGCTGCACATTAAATTTACAATATCATTTATATGGCCATCGCAGGTTATGCAAAATGGAAATGGGCTACCTCAATTTGTTTTTGTATAACCAGTAAATGGTTTTCATTTCTTAGAGCCCTGGTTAGAAGAATATGCCACTATTTCACTGGAAAAAAAGAATTGTGTTGACATTCACAGTTTTTACAATATGGAAGACCAGTAAAATAAAAGAGTTTATCAACTAGATCTTACACTGTTACAGTGTTAGCTATCTGAAAGAATTTGACTGATCTAAAACATGTAAGTTGATTCAACTGTTATATTACTTAATAACTAAATTTTCTTTGCGTCTATACACCTTACGGCAATCTGATTGGTCCAGAGGTGCTTACTTTTTTTCGTTCATATCTCGATGAACCGAAAAAATTTAAGCTATGCCTACTACCCCCCCCCCCCCCCCAACTACTATTGTGCAACAAGCCAGATTATTCTGGCAATCATATTTAGATATTTTGAAGAAAACACATGTGAAAGCTACAAAAAAATTATACGATAAATTAATGGAAAATGCTATAGCAGAGTAGACATGTAGATATATACGCATTGATTTTTTTTTAAAACACACCCAAAAACCCCAACCTCTTCGCTAATCATGACATGAGACTCAGTTGGTGGTCAAAGAAATCATGTTGGAAATTTCACTTCTGTAACTTACTTGTAAGCGATGTTCTATAGCTGTTGGCGAAAATTATACGGTTCCACCAACAGCATAAATGTTAGACACGTTCTCTTCGTTTCATAAAATATAAACTAAACACGAATAGGACAATTCCTTCCAATATAACTAAATGATCCGTAAAAATGCACAGCAGCTAGAGGAAATGACGTCATTTACAAAAAAATCACCTGATTCAAATGATAGTGAATGAACGTTCGCATTCTTACGCGACATAAGTATCAATGAAGTTTACACAAACAATACTACAGGCGTATTTAAAGCTAAACAAAATAAATTCAGTTATGTATTTTTAAAGTATGCATATAAATTTAATTATAAGATTTGACCGCAAATATTTTTTGGTTCATGCAAGTATTGCAAAAATTATTGCGGTCAATTCTTAATTACAATTACTTTTCAGTTTATGCAACTTGAATGAACTGAAAAACAACACCAATATGCACACTGTATGAAAAAAGATTCCATTCAACCACTCAGACGGTGTGGACAAAATAACTGCAAATATGTGGATTCAACTGTAGTATATTCTACACTCTTAATAAAACTTGGTAATACACAGAACACTCACAACTACTTTAATCTTCATAAGACCAGGGACTACAGCACACGTACATATCTTCATAATACAAAACAAAAAACCCACAAGACTCTGTAAGTGACTCTAGTTTTAACGAGAAGGAATAAATACTTAATGAAAAGGAATAAATACTAAACGAAAAGGAATAAATACATAACGAGAAGGAATAAAGACTTACACTCAGATCGCATACCAACATTGAGACACTTCTGGAGTCGACAGTACTGACAGCGGTTACGGTGCAACTTGGTCACAGGACAGTCCTTGTTTCCTCGACACGCATACCCCAGCTGTTTTCTAATACTGCGCTTGAAAAAACCTTTACAGCCCTCGCAGCTTATTGCACCATAATGGCGACCTGCAAGAAGAAAATCACAAAAGTTAAAAAGTTTGTTTTGTTTAATGACACCACTAGAGCACATTTGATTTATTAATCATCATATATTTCTTTGTCAAACATTTGGTAATTTTGACGTATAGTTCTAGAGGAAACCAGGTACATATTTTTCCATTAGTAGCAAGGGATCTTTTATATATGCACCACCCCAAAGACAGGATAGCACATGCCACAGACTTTGATATACCAGTTGTGGTGCACTAGCTTAGATGAGAAATAGCTCAATGGGCCCACAGATGGGAATCAATCTTAGACTGACTGTGCATCAATCAAACAGCACTCCTGAGGGAAAGAAAAAGAAGAAGATTCCAGTGGTTAATCTAACTTGTTTTGTTTTTTAGAAAATACAAAATTATATAAAAATTATACCATCCTTAGGCTTAAATGTTATGATCAAACTAACACTGTTGAGGCTATGGTTTTTAAAAATATAGTATTCTACAAATTGATCTACTGAAGCAAACAAATCATAATTAGTCTGTTGTATCTTGGGCAGACACAAAAATGAGATAAACATCTTTTCTGTATGAGCTTCAATAATGACAGTCATAACAGGTGTATGTAAAATGTGGCCTGCACAAAGATTTCCTTTAATGTGCAATAATGCGTAAAAAGAAGGTCACAGTGATCTACATGTAGTTATGGTACATGATATACAGTCATCACAAGATGTACTTGCATACAAGGTTTGATGATCCTATGTGAACTGATAAGGAAGATATGGAAAAAAATTAATATTAAAAAATGTCCCGAACACGAAATCAACTCACCTGATGCCCGATCGCCACACACACAACACGGCTCGTACTTCTGTTATAGTTTAAATACTGACAGAATAAACACAGGTCAACTCACCTGATGCCCGATCGCCACAAACACAACACGGCTTTGTACTTCTGTTATAGTTTAAATACTGACAGAATAAACACAGGTCAACTCACCTGATGCCCGATCGCCACAAACACAACACGGCTCGTACTTCTGTTATAGTTTAAATACTGACAGAATAAACACAGGTCAACTCACCTGATGCCCGATCACTACACACTCAACACGGCTCGTACTTCTGTTATAGTTTAAATACTGACAGAATAAACACAGGTCAATTCACCTGATGCCCGATCGCCACACACAACACAGCTCGTACTTCTGTTACAGTTTAAATACTGACAGAATAAACACAGGTCAATTCACTGGATGCCCGATCGCCACACACAACACGGCTCGTACTTCTGTTACAGTTTAAATACTGACAGAATAAACACAGGTCAACTCACCTGATGCCCGATCGCCACACACACAACACGGCTCGTACTTCTGTTATAGTTTAAATACTGACAGAATAAACACAGGTCAACTCACCTGATGCCTGATCGCCACACACACAACAAGGCTCGTACTTCTGTTACAGTTTAAATACTATTTAAACTAACAGAATAAACACAGGTCAATTCACCTGATGCCTGATCGCCACACACACAACACGGCTCGTACTTCTGTTATAGTTTAAATAATGACAGAATAAACCCAGGTCAACTCACCTGATGCCCAATCGCCACACATACAACACAACTCGTATTTCTGTTATAGTTTAAATATTGACAGAATAAACACAGGTCAACTCACCGGATGCCCGATCACCACACACACAACACGGCTCGTACTTCTGTTATAGTTTAAATACTGACAGAATAAACACAGGTCAACTCACTGGATGCCCGATCGCCACACACACAACACGGCTCGTACTTCAGTTATAGTTTAAATACTGACAGAATAAACAGGTCAACTCACCTGATGCCCAATCGCCACACACACAACATGGCTCGTACTTCTGGTATAGTTTAAATACTGACAGAATAAACACAGGTCAACTCACCTGATGCCCGATCGCCACACACACAACACGGCTCATACTTCAGTTATAGTTTAAATACTGACAGAATAAACAGGTCAACTCACCTGATGCCCGATCGCCACACACACAACACGGCTCGTACTTCTGTTATAGTTTAAATACTGACAGAATAAACACAGGTCAACTCACCTGATGCCCGATCGCCACAAACACAACACGGCTCATACTTCAGTTATAGTTTAAATACTGACAGAATAAACAGGTCAACTCACCTGATGCCCGATCGCCACACACACAACACGGCTCGTACTTCTGTTATAGTTTAAATACTGACAGAATAAACACAGGTCAACTCACCTGATGCCCGATCGCCACACACACAACACGGCTCATACTTCAGTTATAGTTTAAATACTGACAGAATAAACAGGTCAACTCACCTGATGCCCAATTGCCACACACACAACATGGCTCGTACTTCTGGTATAGTTTAAATACTGACAGAATAAACACAGGTCAACTCACCTGATGCCCGATCGCCACACACAACACGGCTCATACTTCAGTTATAGTTTAAATACTGACAGAATAAACAGGTCAATTCACCTGATGCCCGATCGCCACACACACAACACGGCTCATGCTTCTGTTAAAGTTTAAATACTGACAGAATAAACACAGGTCAACTCACCTGATGCCCGATTGCCACACACACAACACGGCTCATACTTCAGTTATAGTTTAAATACTGACAGAATAAACAGGTCAACTCACCTGATGCCCAATCGCCACACACACAACATGGCTCGTACTTCTGGTATAGTTTAAATACTGACAGAATAAACACAGGTCAACTCACCTGATGCCCGATCGCCACACACACAACACGGCTTGTACTTCTGTTATAGTTTAAATACTGACAGAATAAACACAGGTCAACTCACCTGATGCCCGATCGCCACACACACAACACGGCTTGTACTTCTGTTATAGTTTAAATACTGACAGAATAAACACAGGTCAACTCACCTGATGCCCGATCGCCACACACACAACACGGCTTGTACTTCTGTTATAGTTTAAATACTGACAGAATAAACACAGGTCAACTCACCTGATGCCCGATCGCCACACACACAACATGGCTCATACTTCTGTTCAAACTGCTGTTTCTGGGTCATCTTCTCGCGCACCGCCTGTTGTTCCTCTCTCAGTCGCTCTAATCGCTGAGCGTGCTGCAGTTCCTAAAACAAGAAACACACACTGTCATATTGTTATCACACACATACACAAAGTATCTATCACCAGTGGCTTTTGGAGAGGGGGGGAAATACCAACCCAAGAGATCGATCATCTTGTGATGGCAATATAGTAGAAATAATAACAAAGTAAATAATCAATTAAATCATAAAAATTCTGTGGGCCGTGTTGTGAATCAATTTTGTGACAGCTCTGAGGTTGTACTACTGACTGCCGTCACAAGTTTTGAGGGCTGTACAAGCAAGACATGTTGAATTTCAGACAAAATGGTTGTCTCTAGATTATTTTCGACAGTTACCATAGGCATCCAAATTTATGGAAATTAACATTTCCTGTAGTGTAAGCAAAAATCATAGAACTGAAAGTCTACTACCCATTATCATGTAACATAATCCACCATTATAATAAATACTGAAAAACAAGAATCCGAAAACCCGTTTCCAAGAAAGCCACATACTTTTTATTCTTAAAATTATACATCTCATTGCATTTTGCACAGATCTATAGCCGACCGGCCTCGGTGGCGTCGTGGCAGGCCATCGGTCTACAGGCTGGTAGGTACTGGGTTCGGATCCCAGTCGAGGCATGGGATTTTTAATCCAGATACCGACTCCAAACCCTGAGTGAGTGCTCCGCAAGGCTCACTGGGTAGGTGTAAACCACTTGCACCGACCAGTGATCCATAACTGGTTCAACAAAGGCCATGGTTTGTGCTATCCTGCCTGTGGGAAGCGCAAATAAAAGATCCCTTGCTGCCTGTCGTAAAAAAGAGTAGCCTATGTGGCGACAGCGGGTTTCCTCTAAAAACAGTGTCAGAATGACCATATGTTTGACGTCCAATAGCCGATGATAAGATTAAAAATCAATGTGCTCTAGTGGCGTCGTTAAATAAAACAAACTTTACTTTTTAGATCTATAGCCAACTAATTTTTTTCGAACTGTCTCTTACATTTAAAGATACTGAACACCATGAAATTCAAACTGCCCATAGCCAACAACTTTTTCATTCATACTTAGGATGAACTGTAAACTTAACTAAAATAACATGGTCTTGGCAACTACCACACCCACCTTGAGTTTTGCAGCCCAGTCCACCGATGACAAAGCGGCTGCAGGAACCTGCACCACCTGGGCTCCAGACATCGTCCCTTCCTTCAGTCTCGCGGCCAGATCCGCAGGTGCTATCGTCGACACAATAACTTGTGTACCGTTCGGAGTCACTGTTGTCGTAGGCTACAGAAAAATGGAATATGTTAACAAATAGAAATGACATGGAGTGTGTTTAACAATGAATTAAGTACGAAACTAGTAAGAAAGCAAAACACCTATTATTATTAATATCAGGGACACAAGAATACCATTGAAGAAACTGTTCACATACAAATGACAACACATTTTACTGCATACAAATGTTGACCCGAACCACCCCCCCCCCCCCCCCCCACAAAATCATTTCAGTTTTTTTAATTTTTGACATTTCATACACAATTTGGTGATATTTTATGCTCATCTAGATTTAGCACTGATATAATAATGACAAACAGTCTATAAAATAGATCAATTTACCTGTGGTGCTATGGAAACGGGTATCGTCAGGTTGCCAGGAGCCAAGGCCAGAGTGGAGAGTGGAATTCCGCTGCTAACAGATGAACCCGAGGCTGCTGACATGGCAGGAGCCACGATGTGAATGATACTCTCCCCTTGGGTGGTGACGCCCCCCTCCATGGCGATGAGTGTGCCCTCGGCAGTCGTTTCCGACGAGCTGGCACTGGTTGGCTGAACTTCCTCCATGGAAGCCATGGGCTGGTCGTGTTACCTGAATATACAAGTTTTTACACAGTGACATGTACAGGAATGGTCAGAAGTTTATAAGAGTTTACAAAAAAACCCAGACCTTGCTTTTTACGGTGCACGGGTGCGATCGTGCTCGTACAGTGTGAAAAACAGCGCACGTTACACTCAACGGTGCACGTAAAATAGATGGGTATATTTATTTCTACAATTTACAAAAATCAACAGTTTTCATAGCTCATTTAGCTGATAGGAAGGTCCTTTTATTAAAACAATAAAAATTTAAAACATTGCAGTGGCTTCCATGCAGTCGTTAAATTGGCATTTCTCTTTGTTGAGCAAATCAGGGAAATACTGGTTTAATAGACAATTTTGTAGACGTACCAGTCATAATCCGATCAGACCTACAATGCCTATTTTATTTATTTTGGAGAGTGATTTTCTCACTCGCCTTAGCATATTGAGGTGTGCAATTTTCCACTCACCTATAATTTTCAAAAACCAAGGACTGAAAAACATAAATTATTTCTTTGTGTAGATAATTTAGCAGGTTAAAACTTTGACTTCCAGTGATTAATAAATCAATGTGCCCCACTGATATCAAACAGAGGAAACCTGCTTAATTTTTCCATTAGGACTAGCAGCAAGGGATCCTTTTCATGCACATTCCCACAGACAGGACAGCACATGTCACAGTCTTTGATATGTATACCAGTTGTGGGTCACTTGTTAAAACTGACTAGGTATGTACATCTATCTGTACATACAGTATGTACTGATTTCAATGATATTTGCAATTTATACTTCACTGAATGTTTTGCAATAAATGTAAATGTTTAGCTTAAACCATCATCAAAACTTTTAATTGTGCAGGTAAATTCACATTCAAATGCAGCACTGAGAAATTACTAAAAAAAATTAAATGTATCTTATATTAGTAACGAATATCACAATAAACACTCTCCTCCTCTTTGCAATAATCCTTTGAACCCCTGCAACCACACCACAATTACATTATCTACAAGAGTCGAAGATCTAGTACAGACCAAGTACTTCAAAGACAAATTACATTATTCAATCATGTCACATCTATAAAAGTGTAAATTACAGAAAAACATGTTGGTGGACTGTGTAGACATTTATTGATCAGCACAGTAAAAGGTGGTAGGCATGATGAATGTACACACATGGCAGAGTCAAAGACTTGTAAAGCGAACAGGTCAAACTGATGACCTGTACTTGACCTTCTGTAACTTTTTAACATTTGACCTTCAGGACATGACAGCTGATCATCCAGAAAAAAAGGAAAGGATACTAGGGTATATGTAATGGAGAATAGAGTTAACTGTCGATTCTTGAAAAATAACCCACGAGCCCCGACAAGAATCGACAGTTAATGGTACCATGTATTCTCCTACTTAATCCATTATTCATTAAAATTTTTTACCTGACTGCCAAATTAACTTCTATTTGATCTTTTTTAATGAAAATATTGGTTAAAACGGCAAAGAATATTTACAAAACTAATAACCCAAAACAGTAGGATCCTTTTAGACCTAACCTGAACGATTCGGTCAAGAAAACCTCAGCAGTAGATAGCTGGCATTAAGCGTGATGCACGAGCTAACTGTGTAACCTATTATTTCTGATTTAGTTTCCGACAATCTTCGTTGTGTTCCGCCAGAATACATTACTATCACTAGTATCAGGTTTATATGGCTTAAATTACATGTTCATTTGATGTTGTAGATGCTTGGCCCCGTGGGCTAATGTGTTGTACTTGTTTACAATGTACAAGTTCGGTCGGTAGTGGGTTTGAAACTCATAAAAAGTTCAAATTGCATTGTTTCACAGGTGTTGATTTCTTGAAAAACAATCTACACCTACACATGTAGAACAATAATGTGAAGTCACAGGTATGGATTAAGTAGTTGTGTTACATAGTGCATTATGACACTTCATCTTAAGTCGCTTGACTGACAAAAAATAGAAGAAAAGAAAGTTTTCTTTAATGACACACACTCAACTTATTTTAATTATTGTTAAATGATGTTGAACATATATACATATAGTTAATAACCATACATTCTGTACGTCCAAACATGAATGGCACGGAAAAATCCCAGTTTCTGTATTAAAAAATCCCTCTATATATATACTGAACAAAAAAAGAAACTTCCGATTTGTACATATAGTATTTGTTGTGTTAAAGAATTCATTGTGTAATGAAATTATATAGGTAGTATTAGCTGTGAGCTGTATTATCAGGATTCATGAATTTTATCGATTATTTTTGCACTGTTAATTGTCGACAACGTGAAATTCAATTTGCACGTGCATGCATGGTTCGACATGTCCCGTGTATAGTATTCGGTCAATTTGTTTTACCTGTCTTACTGACATTGTTGCCAAGTGAACGAAAACGCTTCAAAATTTGTAAAAAAAATAGTTTTTTTTACATTGTAGCATTCTTAATATGCCAAGAATACCCAATAATTTACGCGAACGGGCGATTGGCATGCTTGATGCTGGCATGTCGACAGAAGACGTTGCAAGGCATGTTGTGAGTTCTAGTCGAGCGATACGAAATCTTCGAACGACAGGAAGCACCAACGACTTGCCACGTCGTGGACGTCCGCGTGTTACAACGTGTGGTCAAGACCGCTATATCATGAACACGCATTTGCACAATCGATTCTAAACTGCCACTGCTACTTCTGCTAACACACCTGGGCTTCACAATAACCGAATCAGTGGGCAAACTGTTTGTAATCGTCTGCGGGAGAACAGTTTACATGCACGACGTCCTTACGTCGGATGCGTCTTAACGCAACGTCATCGTCTAAATCGTCTTAATTGGGCACGTGTACACACTCGTTGGATACGGCGACGCTGGAATACCGTTCTTTTTTCGGATGAATCCAGATTTTCTTTACGTGGTGATGGCAGGGTGCGCGTCTACTGTAGGAGAAATGAACGCTATGCTAACTGTTGTGTTCTTGAACGAGATCGTTTCGGGGGTGGGGGTTGTGTCATGGTCTGGGCAGCCATTGCCCATGGTTATCGTTCACCACTAGTCGTCATTGATGGCAATTTAAATGCTCAACGTTACCGCGATGACATTCTCGCTCATCACGTCATTCCTGTTCCATAACAACGCCAACATCTCGATTTTTCAGCATGATAATGCCACCTCTCATACAGCTAGAGACACTGTACATTTTCTTAGGGTAAATAACATTGATTTCATTGATGACTGGCCCGCTAAAAGTCTCAACCCCATCGAGCATGTCTGGGATAGTCTGGACAGACGATTGAGGCGTCATCCCAACCCACCCGCTAACGTCAACGAACTTCGTCAAGCGCTCATTCAGGAATGGAACAATATTCCACAGGCAGAAATCAACACTTTAGTCAATTCTATGCGCCTGCGATGCACTGCAGTGGTCAATTCAAGAGGTGGTCATACCCGTTATTAAGTGGGTGGGTTTTGTTTTAACCCGTACCACACTTGGTCAAAATTTCTCCCAGTTTCTGTTAACCTATGGCCATGATTTTTGCACCAAACGATGCATCATGGAACACTCTTTAAACGCATATATAACAATTATTCCCCCGGTTTGTTTTCATCAAGTTATGTTCAAGCAAAGTTAGCAGAAGTTTCTTATTGTATTCAGTATATGTATATATACATAAATATATCTACAGGTTCTAATACATTAATTTAACAGTGATGTACTCGAGGCATAAAATTTGGCACGAACGATTTTGTCATTCGTCTGTCAGTTATGCAAAACCAATATCAATATAAACGATGGATCATTCGTGCAAAAGCTGTATTTATTCGTCATAAAATGTATTTTAAAAAAATAAGTTTTTGGAAGAAAATAAGCCTACATGGCCGGTGTGAGAAAGATACAATGTAACCGTTTGAAATCAGCATCGCAATCGATACAAAGTCTGCACTGTGGTAATACAAAATCGGAGCTGTGTTTAGAAGTCTCGAAAAAAATTAGTAACCTAGTTGCGCGTTCCCTCTGATCATTTCACTACGTGCATAAAATCATATTATGCTGTTCGGAAATTAAAGGGACTGTCCTGAGTTTCAGCCAAGGCAAGAGTTGTGTCCCCCTTCCCCAACAAAATAATCATGTATCCTGCTTTTTTCTTGATTTTTTAACACTATTTTACCTTAAACATGTTTTAAATGTAAAATACTACACGCATAAAATCATTCAGGATTTCCTATAACTTAATTATTTCAAATTTCGTTTAGCGGGTTGAAGAAAAATAAATTGCAGTGTACAAAATTTGGCACAAACGATTTTATCATTCATCTGTAGGTTATGCAAAACCAATTGAATATCAACATAGACGAATCGTTTGTGCAAAAGCTGTAATCACTCATCAGAAAATCCAAACAAACGTGTGTTGGCTAATATCATCAATGTTTTAGAAAACTGCGTGCACTGCGAAATCCCTGACCTTAGTGTACATCATATGTGCTTGATGGTAATGTTCTAACCAGCTTTTTCTCCGTCATTCAACGTGTCCAGCTATTTCCTTCATGACACTGTCTACTTTCGTTACAAGACGCTACCTGCATTAGCACTCCCATCAACATTTTTACAATTTACGAAAGTTTGCTGAAATTCTCAGTCCTGACGTCACGATATTCAATGTTTGAAGTACGTCACAGAACCTTTATGGGTAGTTTCTTAAAATATTATATTATATACTGCTACCGTTAGATTGATTTAGTTTAAAGACAAATCGTTTGTGCAAAAGCTGTAATCACTCATCAGAAAATCCAAACAAACGTGTTGGCTAATATCATCAATGTTTTAGAAAACTGCGTGCACCGTTAGATTGATTTAGTTTAAAACCCATTTTGCCTGTTATGAGTATGTAATTTGTATTACGAACATTCGCCGCGGTGTGCGAGATCTCGTGCCACCGTCGCGGGAAAATCGTGTTCTCGTTAATATGAATAGCATTTTACAGAATTTCTAATTTCCAGTGAATCCAAATTGACGTTAATAAATGTTTATTCAATTATATCGAGGTTTTAAAATATCATCTACAGATCAATATTATACTTGTTCAAGCCTACATTAAAATTGGTTAAATATTAACCAAAAAATCTTCCCCAAAAGAGGTCAAAAATTTGTTGGACATGGGTCGATTTTCATGGGTCTGTCGGGTTAGGGCAAACAATCCTAATTTTTAATTTCGCCTGGTAGCTTTTAAGTTAGTCCTAGCACACAAAAAGTATATTTTGGATTTTTCGTATTTATGATAGGAGAAAAGCTACGAAAATCGATCATCTTAGATTCTAGTTAGAATATTGTTGCCTAATCGTTCGCCTAAACACTAAAACCACACAAACGACATATTGGTTGTCTGAAAAATTCAAATTTTATGCCCTGATGTACTGCAATATTCATGCTATTTTTACCAGTCTCATCAGACATGCAACCCTGGTGAAATACATGTATTCTGGACAAATACCTGGACAATCAGCAAGGGAACCCATTACTGTCATTCCACTGGCTACAGGGCACAATATTTCACCAGAACTATTGTTCTGTTCGCATGTCGGTTATGCAACTTTAAAATCACGAGACCTGGTTATGTGGTGAACAATTACATTTTAAAATTAAAAGTACCATATATCAGTAATGAAAGAGAAAATCAGTTTGTTTTTAAATACATTTGAACCACCAAAGTAGCACAGAACCGTAGCTCAAGTGTTTTAGGATTAGGTAGACCTAACTCTTCAGTTACGAGAACTATATTCACATAACCGAACAATTGGTTATCTCAGTAAAACACACGTGAACTGACTTCCAGTTACCTAACATTTTGAAATATTGTCCCCTGTGGCAACCTTTTCCAATCGGCGATAAGTGATCATATATATATATATGGGCTATTTTCACAAAAAGGGGCAAATAACAAATAAAATGTTTGTCTTTAATAGTAAAATCTAAAGCAGATAATAGATATGTTCAGTGGTGCATAATTTCAAGTAGCAAAACTAGAGAGGTATAATTTTTTTTAAATGTACATTAAAATATTTTTGTGGTTCTGTTTTCACCTTTAATTGTAAGGTATAATATATAGTAAACAACTGTCTTTACAGTTAATTTATTAATATCAAAGACAAAAATTAAGAATGGTAAATACTTTTATAAAATGTATATCTAGATATCTATAATTATTACTATTACAGGCATATGTAAGATGTAATGCTTAACTGGATAATTGTAAAAAAAAGTGTCAAATCTGTCTTTTCCATTAGTCAACATAGATAATGGTAAAGACAAAAATTAAAACAGTAAAGACACACAACATAGTATTTGTGCCATCTGCAATGTACTTCAGTAATACAATCATGCAAATGACTTTTAAAAATAGATTTACTGAATAAAAAAATATAAATGATGGTTTTTTCATGCTTCCAGGATACTTATTCTGGGCTTCTAGAGTTTATACAAAATCCACTAGCCATGGTATCGGTGATTTTATTTTAATTTATTGGCCACGATTCAAAATTCACTAGCCCTACATTACTTTAAGTTAATACAATTTTACTAAATAATAGTAATAATTGGATATGTCACCTAAAGTGGGAGATAGAGTTTAAAAACACTAACATTTGGGGGTGAGGGCAGGATATTCAAATTTACAAAACAGACTTAACTAACATTTGACTCAAAAAAAGAGGAAAAAAAGAGAAAGAAATGTTTTATTTAACGACGCGCTCAACACATTTTATTTAAGGTTATATAGCACAAACCATGGCCTTTGTTGAACCAGTTATGGATCACTGGTCGGTGCAAGTGGTATACACCTACCCATTGAGTCTTGCGGAGCACTCACTCAGGGTTTGGAGTCGGTATCTGGATTAAAAATCCCATGCCTCGACTGGGATCCGAACTCAGTACCTACCAGCCTGTTGACCGATGGCCTAACCACGACGCCACTTGACCAAAAAACAATTCACTAGCCATCGGGCATGGCAATAGTTGTTAGCCCTAGTGCTATTTGCTGGATCAGAGAACATTTTGTTCAGTACCGTGCTGCGATTCGCTACACAATTTAAAAACATAAAACAGTAGTTGCTAATCAATTTTCGAGGGTTGGACGTAGCCATGTGGTAAAGCTCTCGCTTGATGCAGTCGATCTGGAATTGATTCCCGTTGGTTAGGCTATTTCTCGTTCCAGCCAGAACACCACGACTGGTATATCAAAGGCTGTGGTATGTTCTATCCTGTCTGTGGGATGGTGCATATAAAAGATCCCTTGCTGCTAATCAAAAAGAGTAACCCATGAAGTGGCGACAGCAGGTTTCCTCTCTCAATATCTATGTGGTCCTTAACCATATGTTTGATATCATATAACCGTAAATAAAATGTGTTGAGTGCACCGTTAAATAAAACATTTCCTTCCTTCTTCCTAATAAATTTTCAGTTGACTAGAAATATCGCTAATCAAGATTTTCAAAACAAAATGTTCCCTGTGGATAACTTTCAAACTAATCAAATTTTTGGTTCTTTTTGTAGATAATATAACGGTAAAGACAATAAAATGAAAAATAAAAGGTGCAACTTAAAGTTGTATGCGCCACACACGCCTAAGAAAGCAATATTTTTGTAATTAATTTTGTTATTCAGCGAAAAACAAACAATGCTAGATTTAGCCATAAAAAGGTTTATGATGTCACATTTTGGGATGTAAACACAGGTCATTAACCCACTGTTTGCGTTTTAAACAATAATTATTACAGCCACATTTGTCGTTTTGGAATTTGTAATATATTTGTTTATTAACCATATGGGCTTAAATATACACTGTTGTTTGCTATGACTGAACTTCACTTTCATCCATTTAATGTTTCCATTCATGAGTCAGATTCCACATACATTATGGGGAATTTTTATATTAAAAACCAGTTAAAAGTGACAATGGGTAATAAAGAGAATAACCAACTCGCTATGAGGAGTTACAAAGTATTTGTCCCTCATGTATGACTGTTGTATAACCTTTGCCAAAGGACAAATAATGTGTAATTCATCATAGCTTGTTAGTTATTCTGTAAATCTTTTAACTGATTGTTTTTTGTTAGGAGATATGGTAATATTAGTTAAAACTGGAAAAATATTCATTTAGATAATAAATTAAAGGGTAAAGTAAAGTTTGTTTTATTTAACAACGCCACTAGAGCACATTGATTTTTTATCTTATCATCGGCTATTGGACGTCAAACATATGGTCATTCTGACACTATCTTACCAGTTTGAAAAGCATTTTATTTATTTGTGTTCAATTTTGAAGGATCAAAATTAATGTCCTCTTATTTTAGCAGCTGGAAATTTTGCAAAATGTATTATTAGGTGGTATTTCAACCCCTGTAATTGCCCACGGCAATCCCGTGGAGTTTTTCCCATTCTCCACGGCACGTTTTTTTTCCTTATGGACTATATTAGATTTGTTTTTCAGGGCATGTTTCTTTGCCATGGACATTTTCTTAATTGCAGGGGTTTTATTTTTAACTAATTATTTCTAATATTCACATAAAAAGACAACCCTTAAGAAAAAAAAAATGAACCACTTATTTATTTCATGATGGAACCTGGGATATAAATTTACCATATTTTTTGTTGTTGTAATTTAATAGTACTGTTAATATTATATTTTTTAAAAATACAATATTAGTTTACCAAAACAAATGCTCAGCAATATATTTTTCATTTAGCGATATAAATAATGCCAGAAAATGTCCTCAGTTGACTATTCATCTCTATTGAGCCCACCTTGAGGTCAATATTCTATTCAAATAACTAGAGACTGGAAAGCTTTCTGTACATCACTACATGTATCTAAGGCCAAAAATACCCGGTTTCTATGAATATTTAACTCTATTAGTATGACATTTTATTATTCTACAGTTAAAAACTAAAATTTCAACCATTATAATTCAGCTATCCTACATATTTTGACAGCTAGCTGACCAGGAAGTTGCTACACACTTTGACCGCTACCCTCATTTACATAAAGTATGCAGGCAACCCACTACTGCGCGACACATCATGCTAAAGGACAAAGGTCGAAGAAATCGATAAATGTTTTCCACAAATATGTGAACAATTAAGATGTACTGGACGGGTAGTTATGTTAAGCACTTGAAACATGAATGTTTAATTCACATTCCGCAAAGAATTGGCCGTGACAAACGCCACAAATGGTGATAAAATGCGCGAAGCGATGACCGTGTCAATGATATACAAACACCCAAAGGTCATGCACCCAACCCATGTGGGTGATAGCCACAAGGTTATGTTTACACCATAGCACGCGCTTCTTAGTAAGCTGTCATTCTCATCTGAAATTGAACATTAGGACATCTGTACCAACAAAAAAGTAGTTTTTACACAACGCTTGTACATGTCGCTATTTCGTCTTGTGTTATTTTTTTCTAGTACTGTCGCAAACAAAACCTTGCGAAATGGCGGCGAGACGGATATATTTTCCACAACATTCACAGACATTTGCACCGTCTGGCGCTTGTATACATCATTGATTAGTATAAAATCTACAAGGTATGAAACATATTGCCGTTAACTCTTACCAGATGGTATCTCCTTGTCAAAAATATGGTAATAGACGAGATTTGAAACAAAATTAAGTCTCCGTCCTGGCAGACAGGAATAAAGGTCAGAGGTTGTGACCCTACAGGGAGACGCAGAACATACGAAGCACCGATTGGCTATAGATTACGTCAATAGAGAAAATCTCGCAAATATGCGCGAGCTTTTACGCGATTTGGATTAACTATAATATGTAATGCAATATATCGTATACCATGTGTGTGTGTGTGTGTGTGGGGGGGGGGGGGGGGGTTCCAATAAGAAACGTATGAAAGATAAACAATCATAGTTCAAACATAGGCACTAAAATTAGTAACAGCATTGAATTAACAAAAATATATACTCAATATAGGGTCAACTCAAACAAGAGCCTTAGGCTAATGTGTTGGAAAGATGCATACCCGGACCACCAACACATACTGACACTTTAACAAATGAAAAACGTGTAATTTTAGAGTTACTAAAAAAACATGATTATTCCTGCTAACTGGGGGGGGGGGGGGGGGCAGCCATTTTGTTTCGTTTTTGTGACGTCCGGTGGTATAGCTTGGGGCGAAGTGACGTTGGCTCCGTCCATTTCCTCTATGCACAGTGTACCGTAAACAAACGCTCTAATTTACGACAAGGCGCTTCGCTTTCATCAACCTGACTTGTAAAACAACATAAATGGCTTGATAGTATAATAAACTATTTAACTAAATATATTTCAATTTGCATCAATAGAACAAAATGGAGTTATAGTATTTTTCTTTAAAAAAAAAAAAAAAAAGAAGAAAAATGCATATTATTAGGCCTATTGGTAGGGTACGTTCGAACAAAAACGACCACTCACGATACCCAAGTGATACTTTTCTTTTCTTTGGGACGACGTAATTGGTCATTTTTGTGATTTTAGATGGGAAAGTCTACTTAATCAAGGGTTTTACAGAATTACTTACAGTAATAAAGCAGGACAGCTGATAATGTCTATTACGATTTGAGGGGTATCCGTGCGGTTATGACAAAATACCATGTGATCTTAATAAAATAGGCACGTCTTTTTAGTGTCTAGACACAGTGTCTGGGGACCGTCAATCAAGAACCACAGGTACAGACCACGGAAAGAAAAGATCAATTAACCCAGAAAACACTTCGATTATTATTTCAGTACATGGGTTAATTTATGTACAAAACATAATACAGTTATTTTAACAATTTGACAATGGTGGTTGAAAAATTGAAAAATAGTATATAATTGATGCTGGCTTACAGGGATGGCTATTATTGCAGAACATTGCGATGCATCCACAAAAATCAGGTATGTTTTGTTTCTTCAGTTCGAAGACTATTTCCTGGCGTGACACGTTTTTAACCGTTGTATTAATTAACTATACGATTATACTTGTTGATATTAAGCAATAATGTGCATTATATATCGTTGAATATGCATACCAAGCCAAATGCCTTAATTGTCCCATCCTTTAAGAAAAGAAACTTGACATTGGTAAAAATAATGTTATCGGATTATTTTTACAGAATCAAAGACATTGTAAAGACAATCAAGTAAGTGAGCGAATGGTGATGCAAAAACACTATAAAACATGTTCGATTCCTATAAACGTAGCCATAGTCAACGTTTCTACTGAAACGCAAAAGCGCAACCCTCAGAGAAGCACGTGCATCATGAAACTGTAACTTTGCATGCCGAACCCTCCTTTAGTGGGGCATAAAAGGCCACGTCAGCAGTGATTCAAACAGACCGCATAGCAATACTGTAGGTAACGCAATAATGCAAAGATTGACGTCATCTCGTCGCAATAATGCCATTGGGAGACTGCAAGCAGCGGCAACTCAACAAGCTGTGGCAAGGCACTTTAGCGTCTCCATACTGACTATCTCAGCTTTATGGGCACGGTACAACACAACTCAAAGTGTTAATGACCAGGGCTGTAGCTAGCAGTGGGGCAAGGGGGGCGAATGCCCCCAGAAAAAATCCGGAAAACATTATAGAAACTTAAAGAAAATTCTCTTCTTAACCGTTTAAGGAGTTTTAGACTATTAACTACTCAGTTGCCCCACCACCACCACCACCACCACCACCAAACAAAAAAAAAATCGTATCTACGGCCCAGATGACAGGCCAAGGTCAGGTCGTCCCAGAGTAGGCCTAACCAACGCCGCTCAAGATCAATACATCCGGGTGCGTCATCTTCGAAATCGAACCACAACAGCAACCACACAAATCCCTGGACTACGCAGAATTTCAGACAGTTCGTAATCGGCTGAGGGAGGCAGCAATTTTCGCTAGAAGACCAGTGAGACGTAACGTTTTGACCCCACGTCACTTAGCGGAGCGTCTGCAGTGGTGCCAGAAGAGGGTGAGATGGACACGTGCCAGGTGGAGGACTATTTTGTTCTCAGATGAGTCGCGTTTTCTCTTGTCACGTGCTGATGGACGCACACGTGTCTACAGACGTCAATGAGAACGTTATGCTCCAAACTGCGTGCAACAAGTCGATCGTTTTGGTGGTGGCAGTGTCATGGTGTCGGCAGGAATCCACCATGGTGGTAGAACGGCTATTGTGCATGTGGTACGTGCACTGACGGGCATCAGATATCGAGACGAGATCCTGCAGCATCACGTCATTCCGCACATGAACGTCAACGGTGGAATGTTTCAGCATGACAATGCCAGACCACATGTTGCACGTTTTAGCGCCACAACGTCCATACATTATCTTGGCCTGCCCGTTCGCCGGATTTAAACCCAATAGAACATCTACGGGATGCACTGGATCAGCGTGTGCGCAGGGGGAATCCACCATCCCAGACACTTCTGCAACTTCTTACGACACTGCAGCATGAGTGGCAGAACATTCCACAACATGTTGTGCAACGTTTGATTGGGCTCGTGATGGTCATAACCGATACTGACAGTTTGCCCACCCCTATTTCACACATATGTCTTTGTACCTGTTTCAGGTGGATTCCCAGAAATACTGTTTCGGACATATACAGAGTAATCCCCTTCCCATGGCGTCTTGATCTTTGGTTGCTTATATCATGTCTACCAGTCTAGGGTTTAAAAAAAAATTAAACTTTGAAAATCAATGTGAAGTTTCTTTTTTTGAAGAGTATATTTAATGGCAAAATTTAACAATACGAGAAGGCTTACTATCAAAAAGAATATGAAAATAAAATATGTTTCATAAAATTTTCCCAGAATATGCTAGATATGAAATAATGATAATAATTTTACAAGAATTACTTATTTAGCTTTGCTACCCATAAAACGTAAATGTTCTGTAATAACAAAACTGAGATCAAGCTTGCAGCCGAGATACATGCATATGCCAAGATGTAAGCACCAAAATAAGTCAAAAATGAATAAACATAATTCAAATACTGAAACTGGAAGAATTATAAAAAATAAAAATAAGTGCTCCTTTTGTCCACATATTATTGATTCAGAAATGCACTTTCTACTGAACTCTAGCAAATGTAGGGAGAGAGACAGAGAGAGAGAGAGAGAGAGAGAGAGAGAGAGAGAGAGAGAGAGAGAGAGAGAGAGAGAGAGAGAGAGAGAGAGAGAGAGAGAGAGAGAGAGAGAGAGAGCAAAACATGCACAAAAGATTGTCATCCAAGATAAATTAAAATTATTCTTTATTGTTACCGTATAAAACATTTAACCATTTTGTTTTGCCACCTTGGTGTTTCAAATCAACCAAAACTGTATTCGATCTTGTGCATCTGAAGGAAGATCGCACAGATGCAGTTATTTATAAATAACATTTCATGGAAATCAAAGGGAGGTGCCATGATTACATTATCCCTGTACACAAACGGGTCACGGGATGGGAATTCTATGGCTTCAGCTACAGTTTTTCCATCAGACATAATAGTAATTTTCATAAGATTGCCCGATTCAGCATCAATGAAATTGGAGCATCCCTTGGTTGGAATGGTGATACGAAAGTTTGTCTTTTTATTCATTGTCAATAAAGATGCTATATTGTGTTGGATACCGAACTATGTTGGCATTAAGGACAATGCAAAGGTACATTTTACTGCCAAGTGTCATTGTTGGTAACCAGTGATTTTAAATATCATATTAACCAATATATATCTTTTTTCGACATGGCAATATTATTTGGACGGTGAGGTCGCGAACAAGCTTCATTATTTCAAGCCAATTCTGTGAGTGGCAGTCCTCCTACAGGCGAAGCAGGAAGGATACCGTAGTCTTGTCGTACTCCTGTTTGACACCCAATAACCGATGTGTATTTTTGTGCTGGGGTGTCGTTAAACATGCGGGGCAGGACCTAGCCCAGTGGTAAAGCGCTCGCTTGATGCGCGTTCGGTGTGGGATCGATCACTGTCGGTGGGCCCATTGGGCTATTTCTCGTTCCAGCCAGTGTACCACGACTGGTATGTGCTATCCTGTCTGTGGGATGGTGCAGATAAAAGACCAGTGGCGTAGGAAGGTGCCGAAAAGTGGTGGGCACACTTATATATTTACACACTTTTACACTGCCCCCCCCCCTTGCCCCCCCCCCCCCCCCGTTTCCTACGCCAGTGTTTAAGATCCCTTGCCTTGCTGTTAATCGAAAAGAGTAGCGGCGACAGCAGGTTTCATTTCTGAATATCTGTGTCGTCCTTAACCATGTCCATGTGTTGAGTGTGTCGTTAAATAAAAAAATTCCTTCCTTCGTTAAACATGCATTCATCCATTCTATGTCATCATCCATGTGCAGATGAGGTCGACGGTGCGTAACCCAAGGATAAAACGCTCGCCTGATGCGCTGTCGGTTTAGGATCGATCCCCGTCGGTGGGCCCATTGCACCACAACTGATATACCAAATGCCGTTGTATGTGCTATCCTGTCTGTGGGGTGGGGTGGTGCAATTTAAAGATCCCTTGCTATTAATGTTTTAGTAGTAGAAACATTAAGCGGGTTTTCTTTCTAAGATTATATGTCAAAATTAGGGGTTTTTTCCTGAAGGTTTTTCACTGACGAAACGTCGATTATTTTTATATACCTTTAACATAATCTGTCCCATCCTCCTACTAAAATGTGTGGTGTTTTTTATTAACAAAAAAAAAAAATCAGTGCAATTTAGAAAACAGTCAAAATTAAATAATTTGTAGTAATGAATGGATGAATGTTTAACAACACCTCAGCACGAAAAATATGGTAACTCCAGTCTTAAGTAGTAAATTCCATAGTAAGAAAAAAGGCGTTCCCTGTGGGAAGGACTATAGGTGGTTTCAGTGGAAACTATTATTTTAAAGTTTTCAATTACCAAATGTTTGACACCTAATAGCCGATGATTCAGGCAGTTAGCTAAGATTTGTGTGTGTGTGTGTGGGGGGGGGGGGGGGGGGGGGGCAGTTAATTTTTGGAAGGAACGAGCATGGGATCCGGGGGCATGCCCTTCTGGAAAGTGATATCTAGAGGCTATGGCATACCATATTGCAGTCTTTTCAGGGAAGATACATATCAGTAATTTTATTATTATTATTTATTATTATTATTATTATTATTATTATTATTATTATTATTATTATTATTATTAATTTATTTAATTTAATTTTATTTTATTTTATTTTTGGAGTGGGTGGGGGGTACGGCCCTGCGATCAATGCGCTCTAGACTCGAGTGCTGTCGTTAGGTCTCACTACACAGATCACTTCCGGGTAACAGTTCATTGTTCCTAATTGGGACACATGTTATGGTTCACATATTCACTTCTAGGAAATGGTGAAGAATTAAAACAATATGTATGTTTAATGGTAAGCCTTCTGGCTGTATTTTGCCCATGTTATTTTGTAATATTGTGCATCGACCTTTTGGGACATGGCTATATAGCGCAAGTGACCGCCGGAGTGAATCGGTTAATGAACCACCTGTTCGGACCGGTACTACAGCCAGATGCGGTCATATAGGAAAAAACTGAGACGGAAATGTTATCAATTTTGGAGTGAAAATAAATGCTTATATAATGTATGTTTGCAATGGTGTATGTTGTTAGTGCCAATGAGAACCCGTTCTATGGGCAATCTTCGCTTGAAGTTGGGCAGTTTAACATGGGTTTCAATGGCAGATGACATCTGTGTAGTGAGACCTTAAACGAAGTTAATTTTAAAATGAAGTACGAAATTGACCGATGTCTTCCGAGTGTGAACGAATGTCACAAGTTCATTGCGCATTATTTGTGCGCATCACAGAGACAATGTGTTTTTGTTTTTAAAAATTAAAATTGCCGTGTTTGTTGAAAAACGATAGTTTGTCAGTGTCAACTCATTAGTTTAATGAAATGTAATTTTAATCTGTTGTTGGTAAATTTTAGTCGAAATACTGACAGTGAGTGACGAGAGCGACAGAATAACAACGTGTTGTGAGCGTAGCCGTAGGTGAACAATCCCCCACCCCTCCCTCAAAAGAGTCCGGCTAAACTTTTAAGTAGTGCAGGGTGCACATTAAATACTTGTCTTAAACCACAACTACGTCCGGAGTAAGGCTAAAGGTATACATTTTTTTTCGTGTCCTATTAGGATATTCATAGGTGTTCAGGAAAAGTATTGCTACGATGCTAGCCGCTATATTTTATGATTATTTATACTATAGTATATATATATATATAGTATAGATTCATATCGAACCCCCCACCTTTCCGATAGAATACATCTGCTAGTTCATTAAAATAAACCTCGTCACCTTGGGCATGCCCGAAGTTTATTTTAATGAACAAATCTGCTGCATGGCCGGGGTTTATTTTAATGTACTGATTTTGTCAAACTCCGTTGACAGCAGATGTATTGGACTACAGGTGTAGACCCAATATCGTATCGCTGACGTCGACACGGTCTTCTATTCAGCTGACAGGTAGGCACAAATTTCTGTTAAATGATACCATATGGTAATGGATATAACTACTAGAGCGAAGAAGTTGAAGTTTGTTTTGTTTAACAACATCACTAGAGCGCATTCATTTATTAATCATCGCCTATTGGATGTCAAATAATTGGTAATTTTGACATAGTTTTAGAGAGGAAACCTGCATTATTTTTCCACAAGTAGCAAGGGATCGTTTATATGCACCATACCACAGGCAGGATAGCACATACCACAGCCTTTACCACTGGGCTGCGTCCCACCCACTAGAGCGAAGATCACCGTAAGTGCATAACTACCTAACTACCTAATGCACTTAAGGTGATCTTAGTGCTAAGATCGCTTTGTGTAACAAGAACATTTAATAATAGTCTTGAACAGACTATAATTTTTTTTTTTTTTACACACCTGTTGGCGATAACATCATTAGTTATTTTTGATAACATATAGTGTTAACACACATACATGTGATAACATTTTAAAGACATACAACTGACCTGGGTGATGACCAGATCACCAATACCATACCATCTAATGGCATGAGTTTGAAATAATACAAATCACTAGCCAAATTCCATTGAATTGAGCACAACATGAAATAGCGCTAAGTTATATCTATATCTATAACTAACACTAACCTAACCCTAAATATATTTAAAACAGTAAATGTTAGGGGAGAAAATAAGGAAATAACTGTCTTGATTCAAGGGTCATTTCATAACTCCCAAGACGTATATATCCATAGTGTTTCAGGCAATAGGATTTCAAATTTCATGGGAAACACTTTTTCGGTTCCTTGCCTACAATTGTGATCATGGGAACCTGTCGGAAACTGTTTATTATTATATTATTGAATAGTCATACTCAATATAATAATCATGGGACAAAAAATTTGGTTCCGTGATTTTACCAACACACTGTTGACACGGTACCAGAAATGATTGTTTTATAAAGGCTGTGGGTGGGTTAGGGTAAAAGAAATATTATTGATCTATACTAATTAGTTCAGTCATATAAATATATACTCCAAACTGAAGCCTAGTACATTATAGATTACCGGGGGGGGGGGGGGGATTTAGCTCAGTTGGTTGACTGTTTGCTTGAGATGCTTGCATTGCAGGGTCGAATCACCTTGGTGGATCCATTCAACTAATTGTTTTTTACTTATTCCAACCAGTGCACCACAACTGGTCAAAGGCCATGGTATGTGCTTTCCTGTCTGTGGGAAAGTGCATATAAAAGATCCCTTGCTGCTAATGGAAAAATGTATCGGGTTTCCTCTGATGACTACGAATCAGAATTAACAAATGTTTGATATTCAATAGCCAATGATTAAAGGGACTGACCCTAGTTTTTAAACACTACAGTATTTTTCTTACTATTAAAGCCGTTTATGATCACTGAAATCGAACATTACTTATATTTTTTTGGATAGATTATCCATTTCCATACAACTGAAGTGTTTCTGGTCAACCTGGTGTTTCTAATACCACAAAATGCATTTTTCATATGTTTAAAAATGCACATGCTTCTGAAAAGTAACGGTTATGTAGTTGAGTTTTAGTCTATTTTTATACGTCCATCTATGATGGGTTGTATTATGGTATGGCATTGTCCGTCCGTTTCTTCCTTCTGTTAACTTTTCTTGTCCGGACCATATCTTGCATACAGATGCATACAGGACCATCAAACCTCACATGTAAGAACAATTTGGGATGGTGGTGTATCGCGTACTATTACTAGGTCACTGTGACCTACTTTTCATGGTCTACTGCATATAACAGTAAATCTTTATCCAGATCATATCTTGCATACAGATGCATACAAAACCATTAAACCACATGAAGGAACAATTTGGGATGGTGGTTAGTCCAAAACAAACTGTTCATTCATCCCATTGCAAAATTCACATAATTAGACTTGAATCATACCCGTAACATATTCATTAATAAGATACGGTTTTCCATCAAACTCCTGATGGGTGTATCATTTATCTCACTGGTACCCTTGTTAAGAGTATATTTTACCGTTTCAACATCACAGACTCTTGTTTCAGTTTGTTGTAACTTTATCCATCAAATGTGTTACAGGTTTGTAAACTAACCAAATTTAGTGTCCATTTTTATGCATTAAAACTAGTCTGTGCCTTTAATTAATCAATGTGCTCTAGTGGTGTCATTAAATAAAACAAACCATTTTTGTAGATTACTATTTTTATTTTATTTATTTCAGAATGCTGGACTGGCAGTGGCTGACTAGAGTATCTCTCGTTTTGGTTGTCACGTTTGACATCAGTGTCGACTGCGTCAGATCCTGGCTGGACTTGAATATACCACAAGAGCATGTGCCTTACTTCTTCACCAACAACCCTCACTTACGACGTCAGTGCTTAGCCGATTCATCATGTCCATATAAGGTTATTTGAAAGACATTTGTGTACCTCTTTAAAACTACCATTTGTTAAAAGCTTTAAATTTCTGAATAATTTTTTATACAACCAGCTTGAATGATTCATGAATGACTGGATATTCATGAACGGCTATGAATATTCGTAAACTGTTAAGTATGTAATTGAAAAAACGATGTACATTAAATTTAATAGAAAAAAATAGCATTTGAATGAATTTAGCTTAGTCCAGAACAAGGAGGCTGTATTCTCGTGTTAGGTCTTATGTAGCAGACTGCTAGTGTGAGATTGGATCTGGCAGAAGAAGACATTAATATTACTGTGCCATGATTTCTTATTTGTTATTTCTCGCTCCAGCCAGTGCACCATGACTGGTATATCAAAGGCCGTGGTATGTGATATCCTGTCTGTGGGATGGTGCACATAAAAGATCCCTTGCTGCTAATCAAAAAGAGTAGCCTATAAAGTGGCGACAGTGGGTTTCCTCTCTCAATATCTGTGTAGTCCTTAACCATATGTCTGACACCATATAACCGTAAATAAAATATGTTGAGTGCATCGTGAAATAAAGTATTTCCTTCATTATTTGTTTTTCTGCCTATTTTAGTTATTTTAGGAATTTATAACTGTTTACACTTAATATCTTTATTGTCTTCATTGTTACTTTGTGTTAAAACTAAATATATATAAATATATATATATATAGAGGTTATTACCCTCGTGTATTTCGGTATCGTCAATATTATATATTAGGAATAAAAATTGTATTATGCGATACCGAAATACACGAGAGTAATAACCTCTTTATCATATAATCTCAAGCTTAATACAACATGTTTTTGTAAACTGTACACGCAACTTTAATTCCAGTCCGCCATTACTAGATATTCAAATGACGTAAGAATATGTGGCGCAGTGTATTTTTGAATGGAAATTACTTCAAATTCGAATGACGTCATTTTGGATGTCCTTACATCAAAATAAAGTTATGCCTAACGTTTTTTGTTTTCTGAACGCTGGACAGCTTTCAGTGTCAAATTGCCATTGAAATGTTTTTATTTGATGACTATTAATGCATACGTCAATCATGGAGTGTCACCCAAGTACGTTTGCTTAAATGTCAATAAACCTAGTGCCGAGACCTCGACTAATTTACATCTAATTTGCAAAGTTATCTAATTCTCAAAGTATGTGATCTAAAAAAATATCACATACTTTGATTGCACTGAAAATGTAAGATATTATATGATAAATAGAGGTTATTACCAGAGTGTGTTTTGGTATCGTAAATATCATATATTAGGGAAAAAATTGTATGACACATTATTTTTATTCATAATACAGTCAAGTACTCTTATAACGAACCGGAAGGGACCATGATAGTTAGTTTGTTATAGCAGTAGTTTGTAGTGCACATTTGTATAATTTGGTCATTAATATTTAGGGAGCTAAAACGGGACTTCATGATCCGTTCGTTCTTTGCAGTAGTTCGTTCTAAGCATGTTCGTTATAAGTGTACTTTACTGTATATGATATTGATGATACTGAAACACATGAGGGAAATAACCTCTTTATCTTATAATCTCATAATCTCAAGCTTAATACAACATGTTTTTGTAAACTGTACCGGCCTCGGTGGTGTAGTGGTTAGGCCATCGGTCTACAGGCTGGTAGGTACTGGGTTCAGATCCCAGTCGAGGCATGGGATTTTTAATCCAGATACCGACTCCCAAACCCTGAGTGAGTGCTCCGCAAGGCTCAATGGGTAGGTGTAAACCACTTGCACCGACCAGTGATCCATAACTGGTTCAACAAAGGCCATGGTTTGTGCTATCCTGTCTGTGGGAAGCGCAAATAAAAGATCCCTTGCTGCTAATTGGAAGAGTAGCCCATGTAGTGGCGACAGCATGTTTCCTCTCAAAATCTGTGTGGTCCTTAACCATATGTCTAATGCCATATAACCGTAAATAAAATGTGTTGAGTGCGTCGTTAAATAAAACATTTCTTTCTTTATTTCTTTCTTTGTAAACTGTATGTAATATATTGACATTCAAATAGTAAGTACTTAACAGTGGGCTGAGATCCGGTACCACTGGAAGTGAACGTAAAAATGCCATGTGTGACTACTGAAGGCCAAGTAAAGCTGGTGCCATGTTTTAACGTACCTATGAGTTGTCTTCTTAATTGTTACCGAAGATATAACACTGTATATGTAATTTTAATTCCAGTCAGCCATTACTCTATATTCAAATGACATAAGAATATGTGACGCTATATCTTTTTGAATGGAAATGATGTCAGACTTGAATGACATCATTTTGGATAAATGTCAATAAACGTAGCACCATTACCTTGATTAATTTACATCTAATTTGCAAAGTTATAAAATTCTGAAAGTATGTGATCTGAAAAATATCACATACTTTGATTACACTGGATATGCTAGCTATTATATGTAATATTAATATATCAGGTGGCCCCCAAAATGATAACCCTACTGAATATAGAATTATTTACATGTATGGGTACTGTAACTTTGATATCTCATACCCATTACTATATGGATATTTGCCACATACAGTGAAAATGTGACACCCCAAAAATGCAACACCAGACAGGTGGGCTACAAGTTTAAATGAGCGTTGCATCCCTTTACTTACAGTTTTGAATCTGTTGCTATTTTTAACAGTATTTCATCTATGGGCCTCAAATTTTCACTGAAGGTGGCAAATATCCAATAGTAATGAGTGTGAAATATCAAAGTTACAGTCCTCATTCTCTCTTTATACAATTTCATATAAAGTAGGATTATTGTTTTTAGGGAGCCACCTATATATGTATCAGGTGGTCCCATATATATGTACAGTCTGACCTTGTTAGAACGACTGTTGTTACTACGACATTTACACCATCCAACCACAAATTGTTGGGAACGAACGTACACCAATGTTATTCTGTTCATTACACCAGAATTCACACCTTCCAACACCAACAGAGCAAATTAGGAACAAACCTGCATCTGACGTCTAAAACCACCTCTTTACAATGACATTACATAATCACAGAAAGAAAGAAAGAAATGTTTTATTTAACGACGCACTCAACACATTTTATTTACGGTTATATGGCATCAGACATATGGTTAAGGACCACACAGATTTTGAGAGGAAACGCGCTGTCGCCACTACATGGGCTACTCTTCTGATTAGCAGCAAGGGATCTTTTAGTTGTGCTTCCCACAGGCAGGGTAGCACAAACCATGGCCTTTGTTGAACCAGTTATGGATCACTGGTCGGTGCAAGTGGTTTACACCTACCCATTGAGCCTTGCGGAGCATTCACTCAGGGTTTGGAGTCGGTATCTGGATTAAAAAACCCATGCCTCGACTGGGATCCGAACCCAGTACCCACCAGCCTGTAGACCGATGGCCTAACCGCGACGCCACCGAGGCCGGTTACACATAATCACAGATGCCGTAGTAGTTGGCAGTACACACACATGGCCATTTGGCATCCTTCATCTCGTCGCGAGCCGGCAGTCACACGATGTCCGAGTCACCGATGTTGGCTAACTCTATAGACATGTATTGCTTTTGAACATAAGCCTTTCATCATTCAATTAAAGGATTAACTTTGAACAATCAAGCCTACTAGTTTTATGACATTTGTAAACAAAGTAGATAACAATCAATTAGATTGATGGTGAATGTGCTTTGATTAATAATAATATACTTAGTATTAAATGATGGTCTGTGATCCATCCCTGTCGGTGCACCACAACTGGTATATTAAATGCTTTAGTATGTGTTATCCTGTCTGTAGGATGGTGCATATAAATGATCACTTGCTACTATTGACACCCAATAGCCGATGATTAATAAATCAATATAAAGACAATTTCGATATAACAACAAAGTGACCCAGGGATGAACGTGGTCATTGTAACGAGGTCGAACTGTATACATGTATCTTTTTTTAAATTAGAGTTTTGCTGTATTTGATTGACAGGTAAGTTGTATTGTAACTTGTAATATTTAATAATTATAAAATGAGCATGAAGATCTCTAAACTATCTCCTATTAGAAATAATTTATTCTGTTTATTTTTTTCTTTAGAATATTGCCAATGTGACAAAGTGTTGGGGTTATGAAAGTGGCTGTCATGAGAAAAACCGCATGAGTTCACCACAATGTCCAGAAGATGCTAATGGATGGTATTATTTTATAAAATCTCAACTTTTTATATATATATAGATTATTATACAAGCTTGTGCGACATACTGACTTTAAGAAACGAGTGTCAGGATTTTTGTATTGTCCGAGCTAAAAAAAATTAAACTTGACCAATCTTTTTGTACTATGTGCATGTCTGTTCTAGTGAATTCATTTAATGTGGTGAACATTCTGCATCATTCAGAGGTTTAAAAAATAGTATGATTTTTTTTGCTCTAAATGTCCCAATCCCATCACTGTCGAAAAATGGTGGATAAAAGCCTGTTGGTGTTGTTTCCAGGGTGAACACGAAGAAGCTGCAAGTTGAGAAGTTCTGGAATTCAGCTGATTTTGGTTATGTGACGGAAAGGAAGAAAGAGTTGACAACGTTTTGTGAAGGACGTGATCAGGTTCATTGCTAATGTCTTAAAAACAGTGTCTTGTTGATGATCTACTACAGGGCACAATATTTCACGAGAACCGTTGTTCTGTTCACATGTCAGTTATGCAACTTTAAAATCACGTGAATTGCCAATTGGTTACATGGTGAACAATTAAATTTTAAAATTAAAAGTACCCTATTAGAAGTCAAATTGAAAATCAGGTGGGTTTTTTAATACATTTGAACCACCAATATAGAATAGAACTGTAGTTCAAGTGTTTTACAGTTAGGTAGGTCTAACTCAACGGTTACTAGAACTATATTCATGTAACCAAACAATTGGTTACCTAAGTAAAACTCACGTGAACCGACTTTCAGTGATCTAAGATTTAGAAATATTATCCCCTGTAATAAATACAGTTTTTAATAATAGTCTGATTCACAGGTTGTGGATGATAAATAAAATTAGTTTATATATGGGTGTTTTTTTAATGGGGTGTGTGGAGGTGAAATAAAATTAGTTTATATATGGGTGTTTTTTTTAATGGGGTGTGTGGAGGTGAAATAAAAGAGACAGTAGTCCATACACCTTTTGTAATGAATTTTTTTACTGAATTTTTTTACTGAATGTTTTAAAAATTTAAATAATATTTTAGCAGAATTAAAAGTACGTAATTAATGACTTCTTTAATTAGGTAAACTTTGAATGGGTACAATTCCCCAGTATCAGAGATCTGATGAGACTGATATTTGACAAGTATGTAATTAATGACTTCTTTAATTAGGTAAACTTTGAATGGGTACAATTCCCCAGTATCAGAGATCTGATGAGACTGATATTTGACAAGTATGTAATTAATGACTTCTTTAATTAGGTAAACTTTGAATGGGTACAATTCCCCAGTATCAGAGATCTGATGAGACTGATATTTGACAAGTATGTAATTAATGACTTCTTTAATTAGGTAAACTTTGAATGGGTACAATTCCCCAGTATCAGAGATCTGATGAGACTGATATTTGACTAGTATGACTTCTTTAATTTATTGTCTATGTGGGGCAGGATTTAGCTCAGTCAGTTGAGTGCTCACCTGAGGTGCTTGTGTTGGTGGATCCATTCAACTGATTGGGTTTCTTCTCGTTCCAACCAGTTCACAACTGGTCATAGGCTGTGGTATATGCTTTTTTGTCTGTGGGAAAGTGCATACAAAAGATCCCTTGCTGCACTAGGAAAAATGTTGCAGGTTTCCTCTGATGACTGCCAGTCAGAATTACCAAATGTTTGACAGCCAATGATTAATTAATCTGTGCTCTAGTGGTGTCGTTAAACAAAAAACTTTTTATTGTCTACGTATGGTCTTCCTGGTTGTTAGATGATGTTTTTGTTATTTGTGCTAAAGCATTTTTGAAACACTTGCTTATTTGTTTACCTTTAATCTATAGTAAGTTATTGCATTAACACTTTCCTACTATGGAATGGGAAATCCCGTTTAAAAAAAAATCACCGTTCAGACTACAGAACGGGAAATCCCGTTGTTTGTTTTCAGTTTGTATTTACCACCAAATTTTTCACAGGTTGACATGCACAATAGAAGCAGTACTAACAACAACATCCTGTAGAAGTTTTACATGGTTTGTCGTGAGAATGTGCTCATTTATTCAGAACTTTCAGCCTATTTAGTATAACTGTTTTGTTAACTGCAATGGCGACATCCATTTTCGATAATACGATCTTCATAGAAAAAGACTGCAATAGTGATGTTTTATCGGAATATAAGAGTGATAATTCCGATGGAATTCCACTAGTGTAAATACTATCACGAATTCAAGATGACATACCACTTTCGAGATTTGCACATGATCGGAAGGATTTTCTAAATGGGTTTATTCATTTACATTGTCACATTTTCATAGAAATGTGCTATATTTTTATAACCAGTGATTTTTTTTAATATACCTCTATATATGTATAATAATGAGCTCCTTCTCATAGAAAATTGATTTATGTTTACAAATATGCTTGAACCAGTCTTCTACTATTAATAATAAATAAGTTATTATCAAATAACACCGGCCTCGGTGCTGTCGTGGTTAGGCCATCGGTCAACAGGCTGGTAGGTACTGGGTTCAGATCCCAGTCGAGGCATGGGATTTTTAATCCAGATACCGACTCCAAACCCTGAGTGAGTGCTCCGCAAGCTCAATGGATAGGTGTAAACCACTTGCACCGACCAGTGATCCATAACTGGTTCAACAAAGGCCATGGTTTGTGCTATCCTGCCTGTGGGAAGTGCAAATAAAAGATCCCTTGCTGCTAATCGGAAAGAGTAGGCCATGAAGTGACAGCAGCGGGTTTCCTCTCAAAATCTGTGTGGTCCTTAACCATATGTCTGACGCCATATAACCGTAAATAAAATGTGTTGAGTGTGTCGTTCAATAAAACATTTCTTTCTTTCTTTCATCAAATAACCATCTGTAAATTTATCCTTTGTTTAACTGTCAATTATATCAATTCCTGGGGCACTTTGAAGACAATGGGTTAACGAATCTGAAAGGGTTAATAATAAATATTTTTGTTAAAACTGTTTTCTTTTTATAGGATGATTCAACTCTGGAATGTGTCCGTTACTTCAGATATTGTAAGGCAACTAATATTTACATGGATTTGAGAAAATCCAACATTCGATCTGGGACAAACAGGTAAAATATAATTGTTTTATGGTAGTAACTAAAGGAGTGTAAAGAATGAAAAGTTAAATAACATAGAAATAGTACAACCTGTATGACAGTTTCAACATGAAAAAGTGAGTTTGTTGAAGGGTGCTTGTCCTTGATGATGCTAACTTTGCATTTGCTGTGAATTATTCCATTTTGATCAAATGTTTGACATCCACTAGCCGATGATTAATAAATCTCTCTAGTGGTGTTGTTAAACAAAACAAACTAACTTTATTCCATTCTACGTGATCAAGTCCCATGCTTAAATGCCAAAATGTTTTACCTACAACTGTATCTCCCAAGTTTAAAAAAATGCTTAAGTGAAGTTATTGTATTTACCTTAACTTGAGGGTTTTTTGTTTCGGTGCTGTTACTACCAGTCTTAAAATTCAAGAAGGGGAGGCTAGAATTAGATGAGAGTGGTGTTTTTCACAAACAATGTTTTTAAAAAAAATTTAAAACTTTTTCATTAAAACAAAATTAAATGTAGAAAAAAAGAAATGTCTCTGTTTGATTAAATGCTTAAAAGAGATGTATTTGTTTTAGTGGATTATACAGTAGGTAAAAAATAAATTATATATGTATTATATATAATCAGATACAGGGAAGATATATTTACTGAAGGTCAAATTGGAGGACACTGTAAGTTGAAGAAAGATGCAGTTAAACAAGAAGGTGAACACAAAAGTCCCCTTCAGTCATGGTGAGTACACTAATATAGGTAATTAATGTGAGGGCTCACAATCAAAACTGGTTGTATTCAAAGTCAAGGTATACTGTCCCACCACCCAATTTTTAATGATGTTTAAAATATTTAGAAACATATGAATCAGGGGTGGGAATTCTCCTCGGATCAGCAGTTTTCCTCTCATGGAACATTGCATTTCCACGCATTTTAATCGTCCTTGCCCCGGACCCCTCTAGATTTCCTCTTCTTTTTTTTTACAGTTCACCAATTCTCACCCCTGATGAATAAAAAACTTCTTTTTTTTCTCTCTTAAATTATGTACAGGTAGCTTTGCATCACTACTTTTACATTTATGTCCTCTTAAAACCCCCAAAACACTTAAATATTGACTGCTTTCATTTTGCAAAGAATGGACATCATGAGTTATTTAAATCTCTTGCTGCTAATCGAAAAGAGTAGCCTATGATGTGGCGACAGCGGGTTTCCTCTCAATATCTGTGTGATCCGTAACCATAGTCCGATGCCATATAACCGTAAATAAAATGTGTTGAGTGCGTCGTTAAATAAAACATTTCCTTCCTTCATGAGTTCTTTAAGTCGGCCCTTGATATAAACTGAAAATTATGTCTGATTGTTAGCTGAACTTTTATATTAGACTTAAATTAGCATGAAAGAATGCATTATCATCCCGAATAAAATGCAGTAATTATCATTCTTAAGACAATTTATTCAGGAAAGATTCGAATAAATATTTAATTTCAAAAAAGTATTTGTTTGGATGTGCTGTTGATTGTCTAAGATGAATTATGAACTTTTTTGTTTTCTCAAAGGTTTGCTGAGCTTGAGAATTATTCATCTTTGGATTTCCATCCAATAAAAGATAACAAATGTGATATTGTAGTAGAAAAGCCAACATATTTCATCAAACTTGATGCAGGTAAGACATACATGAACATGGATTAAATTAAAATATATGGGGTGGGATGTAGCTCAGTAACAGAGTGCTGACCAGAAGTGTTTTATATTATAGGTTAGCATCCGTCATGTTTTTCTCATTCCAACCAATACCATTGAATCTGATCCTGTGGAATGGGCAAGATAATTTTGGTTATAGGATCTGATCCCCTCGGACCCATTCTCTGGATTTCGTACCATCTCAACTGGTGCCACATGACTGGTATATCAAAGGCCGTGGTATGTGCTGTATGTTAGAAAATGCAGATAAAAGATTCCTTGCTACACATCACAGTTACTGTTTATAAATCGATATATACATTAGTGTATTTTTTTTCATTAACCAAACATTCTTTTCCTTTTCTGTTTTTGTGACTTGTATCTCCTCACGTGTTTCAGGTGTAAATATGTATCATCACTTTTGTGACTATGTCAACTTGTACATCTCTCAACATTTCAACAATAGTTTTAGTACAGACGTCAACATTGTCATGTGGGATACCGTGAGTATCACATGTTTAAAAGTAATTAGAAAAAAACTATGTCGCTGGTGATTTGTGCATCTTAGATTTAGGCAACACACCACCATTTGTCGTGTTTTTACTGAGGTCAGGTCAGGTCAGGTCAGGTCAGGTCATAGGTTTTAATGTGCACATTCAGAACAAGCTGTTGTAGCACACTCCTGTCATGGGCGCAGGTGTCGACTTTTGCAGACTCTTCCATCCGGGACAGGAAGTTCCATTACTTGTTGAAGCAGGTAAATATAGACTGGTTTAGGAAATAGTTCCTCATAAAAAAAAATACAAAATTCTGATATGCTTTTTTAAATTTTTCTTTGATGATTACAGATTGGTTGACCTCTTTATATTTAAATAAGCCATTGGTTTGAAGTTGCTTGTTATATGTAGTACTAACTGATAACAAATGTGCAAGTGGTATAGTGCCACTTGTATAATAGCAACACAAGGCAGTGCTCAGGTACGAGGGCTGCTAACTGACAAATTTTGTGGTCGACCTTTGTTGATTTTTTATATGGTACTTGTCAGTTGAGAGCACTGCTTAAAATTAGTAGTCGTATGACCCTCTCGATAGTGTTGTATGTTTTTACAGAATATATTCTGACAGAAATTGTATTGAACTGTATGGAGTAATTAATGGTGGTGTGTAACCTTTAGGATTTAATTTCAGTTTTTAATCATTAACATTTAGACTGCTGTATTAATTTCGACAAAAGCTAGGTTATCAAACCTTAGGTGCAAGCTTATAAAATGTTTGCACTTTTTTTATTTATGGAGTTTATAAATTTATATTCAGATTTTCTCATGAGAATGAGCAAGTGTTGTTACCACAGGTTTTGACGATTGTAAAAATTGGTATTGAGTGTGCCAGTGTGTGTCAACTTAGTATACAAAAACTTCAAACTTATGTATTTATTTTGGAAGTCATTTATATTATCACTTTACCAGTTGCTAGAGGAAATTATTTAAAAATTCATAAGTTCTTCAGTTTATTTTCTTCATAAGTTGTTAACTCTAAAACTATGAAAGAAAAGAATGTTATCTTTTAATTGTAAAAGTAATCATTTGATCAGTTATGCATTATTTTTGTCTTGTGTAAAAATTTATAATTTGAATTTTTATTTTATATTATGTTATTTATTTTTTAGAGTCCTATGTATTATGGAGATTTTTTTGAAGTGACATGGGAAGCATTCACTGATCATCCAGTGATATATTTAAAACAATTTGATGGTATACGTGTGAGTTTATTTATCTTATTTTGACACCAGACTAGTGATTTCCCCTTCTTATGTGATCAGAATATTGATCCAAAAATACCATTAACTTTGGTTATATATCATGTGGAAATAGTTTTAAGAATTGACCGCAATTATTTTTTGGTTCATGCAAGTATGAACCGAAAAAACAATGTGCACACTGTATGATCCCGCATAGTGGGTCATACAAAAGTGTGCACATCGTTTTTTCAGTTCATACTTGCATGAACCAAAAAATAATTGCGGTCAAATCTTATAATTAAATTTATATGCATACTTTAACAATACATAACTGAATTTATTTTGTTTAGCTTTAAATATGCCTGTAGTATTGTTTGTGTAAACTTCATTGATACTTATGTCGCGTAAGAATGCATACGTTCATTCACTATTATTTGAATCAGGTGATTTTTGTAAATGACGTCATTTGGTAAAGGACGTAATCTTGATAAGCGATGCCATTTCATCTAGCTGCTGTGCATTTTTAGAGATCATTTCGTTATATTGGAAGGAATTGTTCTATTCGTGTTTAGTTTATATTTTATGAAAGTGAATGAAGGGAACGTGTCTAACATTTATGCTGTCGGTGGAACCGTTTAATTTTCGCCAACAGCCGTAGAACATCGCTTACAAGTAAGTTACAGGTGTGAAGTTTCCTATATGATTTCTTTGGCCACTGACTGAGTCTCATGTCATGATTAGCGAAGAGGTTTTTTTTTTGTGTGTTTTTTAACCCAATGCGTATAAATCTATAGCATTTTCCATCAATTTATCATATACATTTAAAAAATTATTATTGCTTTTGTAGCTTTCACGTGTATTTTCTTCAAAATATCTAAATATGGTTGCCTGAATAATCCGACTTGTGGGGAGGGGGGGGGGGAGGGAGTAGGCGTGGCTTAAGTTTTTTCAGTTCATCGAGATATGAACAAAAAAAAATAAGCACCTCTGGACCAATCAGATTGCCGTAAAGTGTATAGACACAAAGAAAATTTAATTATATATACATGTACCATATACAGTTACTTTGATTCGACCTTTGGTGATATACAATGGGGAAATGTTACTTTTGATTAGCTGTTTCAAATTTGGGTTATACAACATGGTGGAAATACTGTTAGTTTGGAACTTCGAACTGTTTGGAACTTTAGTTCAGTCTGTTATATGCATCATTGCTTGAGGTCGGAGTAAGTATGCCTTCTAATATAATAATAGAGTTTGAATTTATCAATGACAGTTGTCATCGTTGAGATATAAATTGCTCTTAAATCGATGGCACTTTTGTGCTCTTGGTAAAGCTCCTCAAAAATGTCAAAATGTATACACCTGGTGTACATTTTCTGCAAGTATTTAACATTTGTACATTTGGAATATGTCTACATACAGCAAAATAACCTTTCAGTCTTGTTTATTTGCTGCAAAAGTAATTTAAAAAAAAGTTGGCATAGGCAGACTCAAAATTGCTGTTTTACCCACAGCAATTCTTTTAAAAAGTGCTATGGGACACAAATTCTTAAGTTCAAGCCCTGTAATAACAATTCTAAGCATTCATCAACTAAATGGTTAATGAAAAAAACATTATCTCATTGTTTTGATATATTTTTGTCTTTTGTCAGGTTTGTTTTCGCCAAGCAGTATTTTCATTCCTGGCCCGTATGAGATTTGGATTATATTACAATATGCCTCTGGTAAATATTCCAAAAGTTGTATGTCATTGATATGAAACGGACGGTAACCATTTACTTTAAGACTTTTAAGTGCTGACTTTAATTCAATGCAATTGTTTGTGCTGGGGTGTTCCGAGAACATTTTTTTTCAGTATTGTGTCACAATTCACTATGCAAGTTTCAGAAATTGCTACATAATATTGAACATTAAACACTAGTTGCTAATAAATTTTCAATTGACTAGAAATATCGCTAATCAATATTTTGAAAACAAAATGTTCCCTGGTGTTATTAAATATTAATTCATTCATTACTGATGCCAAGTTCGCGTCTCAGAACTGGGTTTTAACAACTTGTTGAAATACACATAAGTAGCTAATACAAACAAGATGATGCTGTGACTTCCATCACACATTTTCTTTCTGCAGATTCCTGGTTGCTATGGAAGCAGTCTGATACGTGCGTTTAGTCAGCATGTTCTTCACCGTCTTCAGATACAACAGAATGGACCACTGGTTTGTGATGCTTGGTCATATTATAATCCATCCCATCCTCCTACAAAAATGTTTTTTTGTAAATAATTTCAGTTTGGTTTGACGTAAGAAGAAAAGTAAAAGTGTTTTGGAAATAACAAAAATAAAACGAAACACAAACCCTATTTTTGTGTGCAATTTAGAAAACAATTGGCTCAGAAATAAATAACACAGATTTTGAGAGGAAACCCGCTGTCACCACTACATGGGCTACTCTTTCTGATTAGCAGCAAGGGATCTTTCATTTGCGCTTCCCACAGGCAGGATAGCACAAACCATGGCCTTTGTTGAACCAGTTATGGATCACTGGGCATTGAGCCTTGCGGAGCACTCACTCAGGGTTTGGAGTCGGTATCTGGATTAAAAATCCCCTGCCTTGACTGGGATCCGAACCCAGTACCTACCAGCCTGTAGACTGATGGCCCAACCTAACTGAGATGTTAACTATGCATGCCTTGTCTTTTCTTAATGAAAGGAGTGTTTAACTGAGGTGTTAACTATGCATGCCTTGTCTTTTCTTAATAAAAGGAGTGTTTAACTGAGGTGTTAACTATGCATGCCTTGTTTTTTCTTAATAAAAGGATTTCTATAGACATTACCTGTCCTCAAACAAGTGCACCTCCCCCCCACGCAAGTGGTCTGGTCCGAACATCCCAACAGCCAATGGGATGGCCTAAATTCTTCTACTGCATACTGCTCTCTAGTTCCGGTCACATGACTGTAACTTCCTTCTTTTTCTCTTCGCTAAAGGGTCTGGACGTCCTTTTGCTTGGCTCTGTTTGGAGTCAACTTTTATAAGACCTTTGGTTTTGTATTAGTGTTTGGGTGAAATGTTTTTCACCTTCGTTTTCATTAGCTTTCGTATGTTCTTTTTTCGCGTATTTCACTTGACTTCCAAGCGTTTAATTACATGAAATGTTGTTTTATATTGCCGGTTGTCGTGTCGGACGCCATTTGCAAAATGGCGTCTGTGTTGACTGGCTTTGTGTTTGGGTGAAATGTTTTTCACCTTAATTTTCGTTAGCTTTCGTTAGCTTTCATATGTGTCTTTCGCGTATTTCGCTTGACTTGCCAAGTGTTAATTACATGAAATGTTGTTATATCGCCGGTTGTCGTGTCGGACGCCATTTGCAAAATGGCGTCTTTATTTACCGGCTTTGTATTTGTGTTATGGTTGGTTTTTCTTTCTTTTCACAGATTGAAAAATTACTATTATCATATCTGATAATGTTCAGGCGACTAGTTCGAGCGTGTTACGCTGGAAGAAGTTAGCCGGCGGCGACCCAGGTTGTCCGTGTTCGTGTGGCCTCACTTCTAGATGCGACCTTTGTGCGGGCTTGTCTGATGTCGAGTTCGCGGCTTACCTGAAGGTGGTGTCAGCGAGGACCAAGAAGGTGGAATCTTCGAGGACCAAGAAGGTGGAATCTTCGCCTTCGATTGCTGACTCCGTGGCGGAAGAGTTACGTTCAATTCTACCGACCATGCTGGAAGAAACAATGGCGTCAATGGCGACCTTACCTAAATCGGCGAGTTCGGGTCAGGTCCGGTTCCAGTCCCCTCTTCAGGGGGTGCGGCTTCTTTCAGCTCCACCGTTACTTAAGACTTCGGATGACAGGCCTGCGGTCTCTACGCAGCCCTCTAAGAAGCCGGCTCATTCAGATAGACGCTCCACGGATTCCAAGGCTCACCGATCTTCGGCGGGGAAGTTCCCCTTCGGCGCATCGGAGCCGGGACCGTAGCCGTTCCACATGACCTGTATGGCTCCCTACGGGTTCCATAGATCGTCAGCGCCAACCTTCAGTTGATGTGGCTTCCAAGGCCTCCCGAGGGCTAGACGGGACCATCCACGGTCCGGTTTAACCAGCGGCTTCCATTACGGTACATCGATTGGCCTGTGCTCGAGTTCTACGAGACTTTGGTGAGATGAAGCGCCTGCGGCATCTGTCATTGAAGAGCCCGACTCTACGGACCATATGACTATGAGGGATTGCTTGGCGGCTGTCTACGACATGTTGCCGTCCTTGCCACATCCAACGACGATGTGGTCATCCGTTCCTTGGTATCCACACGGGACCGCCCACGGTCCGGTTCTCCGTATCTCCATCGGGCCATGACCAGGCGACTGGCCTGTCACGGGTGCTACGTGACTTTCTGATGATGTATCGGTTCATGCGTGCTGGAAGATCTGGATGCGGCGGACCACTTGTCACTGAGGGATTGTCTGGCTGTCATATCTGATATGCTACCGCCGCTGGCCCATCCACCGGTTTTCAGCCAAGAAGGGTCCGGGTTTCGATGATCGCCACGGAGGTTCCACCGGCAGATATCGGCATTCGATCGTTGGCTGCCACAGGCCCCCCGTCGGTTTACACGGCTACCAGTACTGGCCCGTGCGTATCGTTGTTTCCGCAAGCAGACGGAGCCCTGTAACGAATTGGAAAATTGCGTCATCGGCTCACCGTTTTCGGTACCGTCGTCCCGTGATCGATCGAAGTGGTGCAGTGTCCAGGGTTCCACTGGCTCCTGCCGGTCCGTGTACATCGTACCGTCCACACCAGTCGGCAGCTGATTCGGCGTTCAGGGTTACACCGGCTCCTGACGGGACCGTCCACGGTCCGTGTTTCCGATGCAGCCAGTACATTGGATCGAAGTGCCTGTGCCAGGTTACTGACCGATTTTCCAGATGATGCGTCGGCACCTTCCGTTATAGAAGATCCGGACGCAGTGACCCACATGGCTGTGACTGTTTGTCTCGCTGCGGTGTATATGCTTTCGTCACTTCACAGTCCACTCGCACCATTCTAGAAGGTTTCCGTTTGAGGACTGATCCGATGTCGGTTTACTTGAGTAGACTTCGTTTGTGCCGTTCCCCCATTCGTCACAACGAACGTATCCCGTCTTCAACCTATCCTTCAACGGTGTGACGCCGGCCTTGGATTGACGCTGTTCCGGCGGACCAGACGTCTTCCTAGAACTTTACAGATTGGCACGTCCTGTCGTGGCTTCAGTTCAGCGTACATGTTCATGTACATGGCGACCATAAACCTCTCTCATGTGCAGGATGCCAGAGGATATGCCTTGGTTCTAGGCCGTCGACTTTGATGTTGGTCTACCCGTATATCTTCCGTGACGTCGATGTGCACTACGATTGCACACTATCGTCAACCGACTTGCCTGAAGCGATCCATTCTTGACTTTCAGCACAACCGGTAATCTTGGCAGACCTGTGGTCTACATACGCTCCTTTGCCGTGAAGGGGGTCGACGTTACAAGCCGTTCCGGGGTGTTGGTTTAGGTTGGTGACGACGAAGTCTACTGTCCCGGTCACTTGTGTTGAGATCCCGTGCACCGATATTCTCTTGTTCGAGGAAGGTTCAGCGACTTTGGCAGATCGTTCTCTATATCCGGTGGCGATGCAAGACAGTCCGCTACTTCCCGCTGGTTTCCGGAAGTTTATCCAGTTGCCCATCACGTGTACGGGGGTTTTAACCGTCACCGTTTTCCTATGGTTCATTGCGGCTTATCACTCACTGACGTGTTACTGTTGTTACCGCCAGAGTTCGTGACCGCTGCTGTCTATATGGTCTCTGCTGCTGTTTCGCACCGGGTGGGTGGTGACGGCCGTTGGATTTTAGCCGTTGCTGTTTTGCGTTGCTTCACTTCCAGGTCATATCGGGCATGTAGCGTAGCGAGTTGCTACGCTGTCTTGGCTCTTGCCTGTATCACGGGTCGCTGTTCCGATGTCTTGATTCCTGAATCCACTCTATTACTGTTCATGAAGTATCATTGCAAGAGTAATTTTGACGTCGCCGCACATTTTTATGCTTAGAGGTCCGCGGTATCCAGTTTGTTTTCGTGAATCCATGCATTTCAGTACAATAACGCAGATTTAGCTGATCCGGTTACCAGTCGCCTTGCAGTCCAGTCCCTGGTTGGTGGCTGTGTGTTTCCAATGAAGCCGATCTACCCATCAACCTGTTGGTGTGTTTGTCAGTTACGTCATCTTTCTTTGGCGAGAGATGCTGTCAGGCGCCTCTCGCATGGTAGCCACAGACAGTACTCACACTACCCGCGGTGGCTTATCATCAACCGTCAGCGCTGAACCCACTCCAGCAGCCTGCTGCCAGTTACTTATCGTCTCTACAAGCTGGTGGACGAGATTCCGTTTGCAACTTCGGGCTCGCCATAATTGCCAGGGGTTTCCAATGTACTAGTCGACACACTGTCTCGGCCGTCGTCTCCACAGCGCAGGCATAATCCCGGTTAGTGCTTTTCGGAATGGATGCTCCATCCCTCCTGCGTTTCGATGGGTTTGTGCGACTTGACTTTGGACCTACCAAACATCCCTCCCGATCTCTTTCGCCACACGACATTCAACCATCAGCTGAGGGTTTACGTGTCTCCTGTTGCTGTATCCCGAAGCTCTGGAGGCTCGACGCCTTGGTCCATCAGCTGGGAAACATATGGACGCGTACGCTTTTCCCTCCACGAATCCTCCTTCCAAGGGTGCTTCAGAGGTTTCAGCTGTACCATTGTCGCCTGTTTTACTTCCCATTGCTCCCAATGTGGCCATGCCAGGATGTGGTATCCATATCTAATCCGTCTTGCCGATCCACATCCTTTAAAATCCCGCTGCCATACTGGGATCATATCTTTGCTGCAATCCCACGTCAAGACTATACCATCCACGTCCCAGTTTGGTTCCAACTGCACGCTTGGACTTTATCGCCAAGAGTTTGAGGAAAGAAAGGTTTATTCTTCACAGTCTACGGCTGCCATTTTGAAAGCCGCACATGATCATCTACTACTAAGTCCTATTGATGCGTTTGCTTTTCACCGAGGGTGTTTCCCGGCAAAACCTCAAACCCTCAGACGATTCCAGATACTTCGTCCTTGCTGGGTTTTTTGGCTGTATCTGCGGAACCACTTTACGATTAAAGGGGTCTACCATCCGCTGGGTCTTTCGGTCATCGCTACTGTTCGTGATTTCGCTACTGGAACCGAAGTTTATCGGGTATTCCTGAGATCCATAAGATTGTAATCAAAAGGGTTTCGCCTTGGATGATCAAGTACACCGTTTTCGGCGGCCACCAAGATGGGACCTGAACTGGTGTTTACGAGCGTTATCGACCGCACCTTATGAGCGCGACAAATCCTCTTCCCCTGCAACCGACTTGACTGCGGAATACGGTGGTTTTTTACTCGTTTTGCCACGGCTGCCCTGTGTCCGAGACTCCATGCTCTTGAATGTAGACTTGGTAGCGTTTTTCAACCAGAGCGGCCGTGGCAGTCAACTTGGGGTTACTCATGAACTTGTGTTGCAAAGAATCGTTACCAGACCAATCGCCTCGGTCGTAATTGTTGTGCAGGCCCTCTCCTCTATACGTTGGTCCGGCGGTGACGTTGAGGACTTGGACGTTGTGCACCCTTTCAGCAGCCCTGCACCAGTACCTCGAAGAGGACCAGATCTTTTCGACAACATCGCAAAAGACTTTTCCTTTCCGTAACCAGAGTTCGGTTGAGGGACCTTACCAAGAACACGGTGGCCACCCTGGATCCGGTCCCTTCTATCCTTAACCGCCTAGCAGAAGGAGGGTTTACCTGCTCCGTCTGCTTCTACTCCGCCATGAAGCTCCGTGCCTTCGGCTGCCACGCTGTCCCTGCACTGCAACACACCCATTCACACACATTATCACTGGTTGTCTTTCTGGGCTACGGCTCCATTCGTCGCCCAACTATTTATCTGAGGGATGTCATCCACCACAGAACAGGACGTTGAGGGGTTCCATCATCTGGGTCCGGTTGTTGCTGCACAGACTCTGTTTAAATACAAGCCGTCCTCGTCGCCGTTGAATGGTCCTGTCTGATTCTGGGCTGCCATACACGAGATGTCCATCGAATAGACAGATGAGGATTTCGCTTGAGAACTTTTGTTCTTTTTTGCCACAGTTTCACGTACTGGTGCCCGGAACTTTTGTCTCGATAACCCTTTACCCTGGCACTGCATGTGTTATTGGTGTGCGTTATTGAACTAACAGATCTTTTGGTGTACTAGAACAGAAAACACTCGTGGGGTCTTGTTTTGTTCAATGTTCTGAACGGATGGCACCTCATTATTAGTTGTCCGCTTGTTAATTGAAAAAACTATAACACTTCAATCACGTTGGGAGTTACCTACCACGCCCTTGCATCCCTGGTGGCTACGTCTTTCCCACCCTGTCAGAAACCCGCATGAGATGTGGCTTCCGCCTCCTGGTCCATGTGTTTCTAGGAGCCGTACCTGCCACTGCTGACGGGATGCCACCATTCATTCTTCTTGGTTGTTGTGTTACTACCATCACCTGCATTGGTCTGTGACGGCATATCCTAGATGTGAGGGCTTACCAAGGTTGGCCTTATTTCTTCCACTAGTCAGCTCTCTTCATCCGGTTGGGGAGTTATCACAAAGCATCTACGGATCTCGGCCCCCCTCCGCATCTCTGTTTAATGCTGTCAGCTTGTTTAGAGACATGGTAAATGTCTATCGAAATGGACGAAAACTTGTGAGTGTTTTCTCTGTTATAGATACATTACCTGTCCTCAAGATTCCTCCCGCCCGGGCCTCCCCAGCTTTCCTGTTTCTCCGTGCGATGCGCTTTCGAGGGAAAAAGAAGGAAGTTACAGTCATGTGACCGGAACTATAGAGGGCGAGTATGCAGTAGAATAATTTAGGCCATCCATTGGCTGTTGGGATGTTCGGACCAGACCACTTGCGTGGGGGGTGGAGGTGCACTTGTTTGAGGACAGGTAATGTGATCTATAAAGAGAAACACTTCAAGTTTCTCCAGGTTTAATGAGGTTTAACATGCATGCCTTTTCTTTGCCATCTGTGTGAAAAGTCATTAAAAAGATTCCTTGTGCTAATAAAGGTAATAGGTTTATTGTGTCAAATTATTAAATGTTTTTAACTCTAATACGTATCAAAAAAACTAAATACCCTTAAAGTCCAAAATTTGGAAAAAACTTTTCGTAATTGCCATTTTCAGCTATTGATGTT